>NC_057718.1:104654618-104669223 GCF_004010195.1 Chiloscyllium plagiosum | reverse complement strand
GGTGATGGAGATAGGGAGGGGGCTGTAGGGGGCTGGTGGAGGCGGTGATGGAGATAGGGAGGGGGCTGTAGGGGGCTGGTGGAGGAGGTGATGGAGATAGGGAGGGATATGGTGATGGATGAATTTGAAACAAAAATGAGCATCTTGAATGTAGACAAGGGACAGAATATGGGGAGGGATACATTAGCCGTATGTCCCGATATTAATTGCAGCCAGATAGCTTCTCACGTGCCCACTGACACTGACCCCCCCACCCCCCAGCTCCCCCAACAACTTGCTCCAAGAGGCAGAGAGGACAATGGAAGGAATTCCAGAGCTTCGGATCCTGGTACATGTAGACATGGCCATCAGTGTTGGAGTGATTCGGGAGAGGCTGGGAGTCCCCGTTATTTTGGATATTACAGAGAAATTTATCAACAAGGGCATGGACTGGATCATCCTTTTGGACCCCTCAAAGTTTTACATAATTTGGAGGAACTTACTATTTGTAAATTCATTCACGGGATGTGGATGTCACTGGTTAGGCCAGCACTCATGGTCTATCCCTGATTACCCAGGGGGCAGTTGAGAGCCAACCACGTTGCTGTGGGTCTGGAGTCACATGTAGGCCATACCAGGTGAGGATGGCAAATTGCCTTCCCTGAAGGACATGACATTAGTGAGTCAGATGGGTTTTAGCCAATAATTGACAATGTTTTCATGGTTATCAGTATGTTCTTAATTACGGATATTCTTCACTGAATTCAAATTTCACCAACTGCTGTGATGGGATTTGAACTGGGACCTGGGACATCAGGGTCTCTGGAGTAAAAGTCCAGCAATAACACCACTAAGCCAACACCTTCCCCTGACTCTCTCTCAGCTAAATCCTCTGTAACTGGGGGAAGTGAAGCCAGGGAAATGTTATACCTTTGGTCATAATTCAACCTAAAACTCTGATCTTTGAGCACTCAGTGAGGAGAAGGGGGGAAGGCAGATCGGAGGAGCTCCCTGTGGGTCTGCTCCTGGGCCTGGCCAGGCTGGTTATAACCAGGTCCATGCAGCGGGCCCTGGATGGGCGGAGTCATCCCTGCCGACTGCCTGCCCCTCTTCCTCAGTTACCTTTGTGCCTGAGTGTCCTTGGAAAGGGAGTACCTGGTCCTGATGGCTTTAGACAGAGGTGGACACTACGGGAGATACAGCGCTTGAGTTTCCCCTCCAACTCCATTGTGGTGTAGCCTCTCCCCCTCTCTCTCTCCCAGCCTTTGGTGGAGTGCATTGGCTGGGAAATGAATCAATTGGAAAATATGGCTGATTTTCCAATGGTGGGTAAACATTACCACAAGCCATTTCGCCGGTGGGGGGAAAGGGAAACTCAGTTGTATGTAAGAACATTACTAGATTTAAAAAAGAAAAATGAAGCCAGAAAGGGAGTTCATGTGATGGAGTGGTAGTGTCCCTAGCTCTGAGCCATGAGGCTCAGGTTCAAGTCCCACCTGCTCCAGAGGGATGGAGTAACATCCCTGAACAGGGTAATGAGGAAAATATCTGAAAGCAAATCACACTGAGCTTTTGATCTTGTGCCCTGCTGACTCGATATCAGTGTATTATCCGAATGTCCTGCTGTTTCAGTTACCCTCAGGGTCTCATGCAGCTAGCCTTAGTTCAGCCTGTTCCAGATGTGGAGCAATCTTTCGATATGTGTGAACAGAGCAGGTCACCAGGTATTTTCTCATCAACCTGTACAGAGATATTGCGACACGTCTGGAGCAGGTGGCACTTGATCTCAGGCCTCCTGGCTCAGAGGGGGGGAACGCTACCACTGTGCCACAAGGGTCCACTTCACCAGTTTTTTAAAACATTATTTATACACAGAAGTGTCATCGCACACAACCAAGTGACCTTCCCAGTATCACAATAACCGTGACTGATTCATCATTGTGTAAGCTATCCAGCACCAGCAGTTTTTACTATGCAGCCAATTCAATGTTGACATGTCAAGCCCATTAAAGGCAATACTAACTCACAAAAGGGAGGGGGAAGAGGGGAAAGAGGGATAGGAGCAGACCATATGGGAAGGTATTTAATTGCGAGAGGGGAATTACAATGCTATTAGGCAGGAACTGGGCCACCTAAATTGGGAACAGATGTTCTCCGGGAAATGCACGATAGAAATCTGGAGGTTGTTTTGGCAGCACTTGTTGATGGTGTTGGAGAGGGTTGTCCCACTGAGGTAAGGAAGGGATGGTAGGGTGAAGGAACCTTGGGTGACAAGGGATGTGGAATATCTAGCCAAGAGGAAGAAGGAAGGTTACTTAAGGTTGAAGATGCAAGGATCAGACAGAGCTTTAGAGAGTTGCAAGGTAGCCAGGAAGGAACTGAAGAATGGATGTAGGAAAGCTAGAAGGGGGCATGAAAAAGATTTATGGGTAGAATTAAGGAAAACCCTAAGGTGTTTTACATTTATGTGAGGAACAAGAGGATGACCAGAGAGAGGGTAGGGTCGATCAGGGATAGTGGAGGGAACGTGTGCCTGGAGTTGGAGGAGGTTGGGGACATCCTTAATGAATACTTTGCTTCAGTATTCACCACTGAGAGGGACCTTGATGTTTCTGAGGACAGCATGAAACAGACTGATAAGCTCATACAGGTTGATGTTAAGAAGGAGTATGTGCTGAAACTTTCGAAAAGCATAAGGATAGATACATCCCCTGGGCCAGACGGGATTATGGTTACTATGGAAAGCGAGGGAAGAGATTGCTGCACCTTTGGCGATGATCTTTGCATCCTCGCTGTCCACTGGAGTAGTACCAGATGATTGGACGGTGGCACATGTTATTCCCTTGTTCAGGAAAGGGAATAGGGATTATCCTGGGAATTACAGACCAGTCAGTCTTAAGTCTGTGGTGGGCAAAGTATTGGAGAGGATTCTGAGAGACATGATTTATGATTATTCAGAAAACCATAGTTTGCTTAGAGATAGTCAGCATGGCTTTGTGAAGGGCAGGTCATGCCTCACAAATCTTACTGAATTTTTTGAGGATGTGACTAAACACAGTGATGAAGGTAGAGCAGTGCATGTGGTGTACATGGATTTTAGCAAGGTGTTTGATAAGGTTTCCTGTGGTAGGCTCATTCAGAATGTAATGAGGTAATGTATACAGGGAAACCTATCTGTCTGGATAGAGAATTGGCTGGCCCACAGAAGACAGAGGGCGGTAGTAGATGGAAAGTATTTAGCCTGGAGCTCGGCGACCAGTGTGTCCCACAGGGATTGGTTCTAGGACCTCTGCTCTTTGTAATTTTTATAAATCACTTGGATGAGGATGTGGAAGGGTGGGTTTGCCGATGATATGAAAGTTGGTGGAGTTGTGGATGGTGTGGAGGGCTGTTGTAGTTGCAATGGGACATTGACAGATGCAGAACTGGGCTGATAAATAGCAGGTGGAATTCAACCTGGAAAAGTGTGAAATGATTCACTTTGGAATGTCAAATTTGAATGCAGAATACAGGGTTAAAGGTAAGATTCTTGGCAGTGTGGAGGAACACAGGGATCTTGAGGTCCATGTCTATAGATCCCTCAAAGTTGCCACCCAAGTGGATAGGGTTGTTAAGAAGGCATATGGTGTGTTGGCCTAGCAGGGGATTGAGTTTAAGAGCTACAAGGTTATGCTGCAACTCTAGAGAGCCCTGGTTAGACCACATTTGGAATATTGTGTTCAGTTCTGGTTGTCTCATTATAAGGAAGATGTGGAAGCTTTAGAGATGGTGATGAGGGGATTTACCAGGATGCTGCCTGGATTGGAGGGCATGTCTTATGAAGAAAGGTTGAGGAAGCTAGTGCTTTACTTGTTGGAGAGAAGAAGGATGAGAGGTGACTAGATAGAGGGGTACAAGACGTGGAGGGGCATAGATGGAGTAGAGCCATTTTCCCAGGGCTGAAATGTCTATCATGAGGGGTCATAACTTTAAGGTGACTGGAGAAAGGTTTAGGAGAGATGTCAGAGGTCAGTTCTTTAACTGAGAGTGGTGGGTATGTGGAATGTACTGCCAGCGGTGGTTGTAGAGTCAGAGTCAGAGACATCGAGGACATTTAAGCAACTCTTGGATAGGCACATGGATGACAGTAAAATGAAAGATATGTAGGTTAGTCTGACCTTAGAGTAGGATAAAAGGTCAGCACAACATCGAGGGCTGAAGGGCCTGTACTGTACTGTTCTATGAAATGCAGTTGGACAGGGTAATAAAGACAGTGATGAAACAGCACATGGTCCCTCTCCAAGGACACCTGGGCTCAAACAGAACCAGCTTCTAAACCTTTTTATTCACCTCCACAAGAGGGCCCCCTGCAGTCATCCGAGGTTATATTTTAATTATTTTTGTAAGACAGAAAATTGTAGACGCTGTTTGAACAGACTTTATTCTTACGAATGCATTTTATTTTCTCCACCAGCAGGAAAACACTCGTGTGGTCAAATGAATATTTACAAGCGACACCTGTTAACATTAAAAAGTGAGGGAGAGAGGGAGGGGACTGAATGAGAATGGCGTGGGAGGGGGGAATAAACCACTGTATCCCACCCCCCCCACCCAGTGCCCACCTCTCTCTAAAGGCTCCGAGAACATTAGTGAACATCACATGATCATCGGTTCTTTTTAAACTGTTTTTCTAATCAACCTGTTCAAAGATGTTATTACACACCTCTGGAGCAGGCCTCCTGGTCTAGAGGTGGGGATACTACCTCCGTGCCACATTAGGGCCTTCAAAAGAATTGAATCAATAAATCGATTGCACCTGGAGGTTAAAATATCTTTCCAGTTTCGAGGTTTTAAAATTCTCATACCTATTATGCAATCCTTCCAAAACTGAACTGTCTCCTGTCTCACAAGCTCCTCCAGACACCCCAACCCTCCAGGATCTCTGTACTCCATCAATCCTACCTCCCTTTTCAGGAATCCATCCACCACTGGCTGTGCCTGCAGCAGTCTGAGCCCTAATCTCGGGAACTCTCTCCCTAAAGCTCTCCGACTCTCCCTCCTTCCCTCGCTCCATTTTTAAGGTGATCCTTTGACTTTTACACTGTGGTGAGATAAAATGAGGTCTGCAGATGCTGGAGATCAGAGCTGGAAATGTGTTGCTGGAAAAGCGCAGCAGGTCAGGCAGCATCCAGGGAACAGGAGAATCGACGTTTCGGTCATAAGCCCTTCTTCAGGAAGAAGAAGGGCTTATGCCCGAAACGTCGATTCTCCTGTTCCCTGGATGCTGCCTGACCTGCTGCGCTTTTCCAGCAACACATTTCCAACTGTGGTGAGATATTCAGCCAGCTCCCTACGTGGATCCTGTGGATGTGTTCTTCACTGAGAGTCACTGCTGTGTTAAACAGGACAGAGCGACAGAGTCTCATATCAAACAGCCAATGCTACAACAAACAATATCCACTTACTCAGAAACAGAAATGGAATTCTGCGGAAGGGTCACTTGATCCGAAACGTTAACTCTGATTTCTCTCCACAGATGCTGCCCGACCTGCTGAGCTTTTCCAGCAACTTCTGTTTTTTGTTTCTGATTTACAGCATCTGCGGTTCTTTTTCAGTTAATATTTACTCAGGAAGCCTGAAGAGTGTTTGTTGCTTTCTCAGTAACTTTGCAGGGTGTTGGTGACATAGTGGCCATGTCAGCGCAGTGGCAATGCTACAGGCCCAGCTGAATGTTTAAGGGACCAGCTGCTGAATGTTCCCTTTATTTCTGACAGTGTTGTTTTGAGACAGAAATACTGCATATGCTGGAATCCAAAATAGATACACAGGAAGCTGGAAGAACACAGCCAGCCAGGCAACATCAGGAGATGGAGAAGTCAATGTTTCAGGTGTAACCCTTCTTCAGGACAGGGGGTGGGTGTAAGGGGAGCTGCAGACTCACTGAGTGTTTTGGGCAGATTCATGTTGGGCAGTTCGCCATCGCCCACCCCTCACCGTCCCCTCGTTAGCTGATTCAGGGTGTAACAGGCCTTTCCTGGCTGTCTCAGCAGCAGAGACAGGCAGTGCATATCACTCTGAGTGCTGCACACAAATCCCAGCTGCTCTCCCCCCCTCCCCATCCCCATCCCTGTCCCCTGCCCCCTCCACCCCAGAGAGCCTGCAACCAAGGGGCTCCCAGTCCCTGCAATGTTATCCTGAACAGAGACCCCCAGATAGCTCCAATCACCCCTCACTTCAGCCACACGCAGCTGGGGCTGTTGCTGCATGGGGTGGCTCTGGGGGGGAGGGCAAGGAGGCCTCTATTTTCTCTTGTTGCCCACCAAAGTAAGCCACATAACCAGTCCCAGTCAGAACTGCAGCCACGGCACAGTGCACGAAGATAGATGGTCAGTCATCTCCTTCCCCCCACAGGGGTAAGTGTCATCACCTCCTGCTCCCTCAGACTCACAGGGACCACCACTCATTCTGACACTGTCACTGCACGCACCCCTCACCTAGACTCATCAACAACAGCTCCCACAATAGACTGCAGCATGGCCATTACCCAACTCACCCTCCCAGACTATGAGACTCTCACTGAGCTCACCCTCCCAGACCGCTAGCCCTTCCTGACCTCTGCATGTCATCTACACTCAGTGAAGACCTCACCACAAACCTCCTCCATCCACCTCCATCAAACCCAACTCCTTCCTAGGTATCACTGCAGGAACAATTGGTCCAGCCCCTGAACTGGAGTCAGATGTCCCCCCACCTTGGCCCCACTACAGAAGCACAGGCAGTGTGTTGGTAATAAGATGCTGACACTGTAGGTGTGACACTGAGGTCGCACGATGTCCTACATTGACATATCCACCTCCTTGACCGTCCATTCCCCTCCCACAGTCACGACCTCTCCATCTGCACTAAAGGTGAGGCACAGACACTAGCAGGCTTCAGGAAACACCAGGTGAGTGAGTGTTTGGCAATGAAGCTGAGGGCCATTGGATTGCTCCTGTGCAGATGTATCAATGCTCCCCCCCCAGTCCATTCACACAGAGTGAGCTGGCAGCTGCAAGTCCCCTGAGCTGCAGAGTGGTATCCCAGAGGGCTGATGTGAGGCCTGAGAGCGGGCATTCTGGTGCGATGAGGCTGGTGGTTAGCTGATGCCAATTTGGGTAGACAAAGGGATGAAGAGGAAAGTGTCTGTGGAGTGCGCAGGGATGTTGTGGTGAAGACAGGTCTGAATAAGGGACAGGAGAGATACTGCTGATGGGAATCTGCTCTCCAAACCATGACCCCCACTCCTCCCGGGCTGGGAATTGTCAGCCTGTCTCCCAGGGAGGGAGAGCAGGCTTGGAAGCTGTTGGGAAAAGATGTGAGTCAGACCAATAACGAGATACAAAACGATTGAGATAATGTGGTCCCCAATCATTCATGAGGTTCAGAACCCATCTTCTAAACTCTAATGGGAAAAATCGGAATGTTTTTTCTCAACATCAAGAGTTTAATTTTTCCAGAATGGTCACGTTTTCCCAACTCTCTCACTATTGCCCACACTTGTCAAGGAAGCAGAAAATTGTAGTCACAGGTTCAAACCCCACCATGACCCTCTGGATTGATAGCTCCTCTCTGTAATAGTGACCATGAAACTGTCATTGGTTATTGTAAAAACCCATCTGCTTCACTGACGTCCCTGAGGGAGGGAAATCTGCCGTCCCCTTACTTACTCTGGTCTATGTGACTCCAGGCCCGCAGCATTGCGCTTCACTCTGGAATAGCCCAGTGAGACACTCAGGTCAAGGCCAATTAGACAATATTCCACAAAGAAGTTTTAAATGTTGCATTTGGGAAAGGAGCTTAGCAGAGACAGGGGCTTACCAGGACAGGGGCTTACCAGGACAGGGTCTTTCTTACCAGGACAGGGTCTTACCAGGACAGGGTCTTATCAGGACAGGGGCCTACCAGGACAGAGGCCTACCAGGACAGGGGCTTACCAGGAAAGGGTCTTTCTTACCAGGACAGGGGCTTACCAGGACAGGGCTTACCCGGACAGGGTCTTTCTTACCAGGACAAGGGCCTACCAGGACAGGGGCTTACCAGGACAGGGGCCTACCAGGACAGGGGCCTACCAGGACAAGGTCTTTCTTACCAGGACAGGGGTCTTACCAGGACCTGTATAAGGACTTAGAGGAAAGGTCTGGGCTCTTTACTTTCAAAAGAAGACTGAGGAGTGAGAAGACCATAAGACATAGGAGCAGAAATTAGGCCATTCAGCCCATCGAGTCTGCTCCACCATTCAATCATGGCTGATAAGTTGCTCAACCCTATTCTCCTGCTTTCTCCCCATAACCCTTGATCCCCTTGATACTCAAGAACGCATCTATCTCCAAGGTAAATATACTCAGTGATCTGGCCTCCATAGCCTTCTGTGGCAATGAATTCCAGAGATAATGATAGTGATCTGTCACAGAACAGCCAAGAAAATGAAAGGATCTTAAAGGGTAGATGTGGAGAAGATGTTTCCACAAGGGCCCATTGATGGAAGATGATCACTGATAAATCCATTAGGCAATTCAGAAAAAGTGTGTATGCAGCATAAATGCTATCATAGACCAGTTGGGCCAAATGGCCAGTTTCTGTGTTATAGACTGGATGTACTGTGAAGAATGAGAGTTGCCTCATTATCCTGTTGAAAATGTGTTGCTGGAAAAGCGCAGCAGGTCAGGCAGCATCCAAGGAGCAGGAGAATCGACGTTTCGGGCATGAGCCCTTCTTCATTATCCTGTTGTCCTGTCAGTGGGGTAGCTGAGAGAACAAAACTAATTTATAACATTAGGGTAGGGAGAAATATAAATCTCTTATTCTGCTTAGTGCAAGGGCAGAGTTTGCTCCGAAACATGTGCTTGTGTTTACACACGTGTGCATTTTTATTACAAGGTGTGTATGAAGAGAAGGTTTGCACACAATTATCATCACGTACAGCTGTGTGTGAGAGAGGACAGGAGAGGCACAATGAACTGGTTGATGGTGTTTTATTTAGTGCACATGGAAGACACATATCTAGGTTTAATGAACAAGATTTTACTGGACTGCATTTGTTCTTGCATTGTGAAAATTTGTCCTTGAAGTTTAACAATGATAATTGGAGAAAGAATTAGACAAAGATATGTTGAGTTGTTACAGATGTATGACTTTTTGAGTTACCATGTAACAGTATTAAACTTCTTGTTTTAATTTTGCTCAAACAAGTCACATGACAAAATATAACCAATTGTAGGAAGAAATAATTGGATGGAATGCATGGGATTTTTAAGTAAACTTGGTCATTAGTGCAATGAGGAAATGGAAAATGAATGTAATGAGAAATCTCACAATTATTAACGTGTTTAGATTAGGTGTCATGTCCTTCTCATTAAACACACACCTGTATTATAAGTCATTCCTACTGAGAAAAGGAATGTAGAATTCCTGAGACTGCATGGCCGGAGTCTAATTATATTTGAAGCAAACTGATGGACTTGATTTAGACCTGGAGTAGGATTGAGAGAGAGAAAAAATATCAACCTGAGAACAATCTTCAATAAACATTTATTTGTAAACAAAACCATTTACAAATAGACAATGAAAATGCATTTGATCACTAACACGTTAACAGAAGTATTGCTGATATGTAACATTGACAATGAAGCTGTGAGATTTACACAAAGCCTATACTGGCACCAACGAGTGACAATCAGGGACCAGGAGGACAATCAGGTATGTTAAAGGAGTGAAGACAGGAGTGCCACAAGGGTGTGTTCTGTAACCACAATTGTTCAGTCTTTACACTGAGCAAGGACTTGATGTACTCCCAGGGTAAACATTGGAGGCAAGAGCATAATAAACCTGCAGGACACTGATGACTACACTGAGAAACAGAGAGGTCCCTGTGAAGTCCAGTGGAAATAAAATCCAGAGGTATGGAATTTGGAGTATGGACACTTTAATGACAAAAAAAGTTGCGGTTTGAAGAAACACATTGGAAAACACGGGAGTAAAGACTGAAGTGGACGGGACCATACAGTTATAGAGTCATAGAATTGTACAAAACAGAAACAGACACTTTGGTCCAATTCACTCATGCTGATTGGATGTCCTAAATTAATCTAGTCCAATTTGCCAGCACTTGGCCCATATCCGTCTAAACCCTTCCTATTCATACACCCATCCAGATGCCTTTTAAATGTTGCAATTTTACTAGCCTCCACCACTTCCTCTGGCAGCTCATTCCATACATGTACCATCCTCTGCATGAAAAAGTTGCCCCTTAGGTCTCTTTCAAATCTTTCTCCTGTCACCCTAGCCTATGTCCTCTAGTTTGCTGATGACACCACCATAGTCAGTCGAATCTCAGATGGCGATGAAACAGTTTACAGATGGGATGTGGAAGACCTGGAAAAATGGTGCACTAAGAACAACCAAGCTCTCAACGCCGGCAAAACTAAGGAACTCATTATTGTCTTTCGGCAGGATGTTACTCATGCCCCCCTACACATTAACAGCACAGAGGTGGGACGAGTGGAGAGTGTCAAGCTCCTGGGAGTGGTCATCCACAACAAGCTTTCTTGGGCTCTTCATGTGGACGCACTGGTTACAAAGGCCCAACAATGTCTTTTCTTCCTCAGGCAGCTGGGGAGATTTGGCATGACGGTGAATACCCTCGCCAACTTTTATAGGTGTACCGTTGAGAGCATTCTGTCTGGATGTATCACTACCTGGTAGGGCAACTGTACCATTCAAGATCAGAGGCGGTTACAGAGAGTGGTGAACTCGGCCCGGACAATCACAAAGGCCAACCTCCCATCTATAGAATCCATCTACCAGGCCTGATATCAAGGAAAGGCCGCCAGCATTCTCAAAGATCCATCCCACCCTGGCAATGTTTTTCTACAACCACTACCATCAGGGAGAAGGTACAGAAGCCTGAACACATGCACCAGCCGGTTTCGAAACTGTTTCTACCCGACTGTTGTTAGAATACTGAATGGACTCACAAACTCTTAACATTCACCTGTACCTGTGTTTTTGTTTTTGCTGCTGTTTACCTATTATTTACTATCTATGTTACTTAGCTGAAAATGTGTTGCTGGAAAAGCGCAGCAGGTCAGGCAGCATCCAAGGAACAGGAGAATCGACGTTTCGGGCATAAGCCCTTCTTCAGGAATGAGGAAAGTATCTATGTTACTTAACTCTGTGATCTGCCTATTGCTCAGAAGATAAAGCTTTTCACTGTGTCTCGGTACACGTGATAATAAATTCAATTCAATTCAATTCTGGACTCCCCCTCCCTTTCAAGGAGCTATGAACCTGCACTCCAAGGTCTCTTTGTTCAGCAACACCTTACCATTAAGTGTGTAAGTCCAGCCCTGATTTCATAGAGAATGAGTCTTTGGATGTGGCGGATGGTGGGATGGAAAGTGAGGACAAAGGGAACCTGATCATACAGCCCTTCAAAACAGGGCTGATGCCATGGCTTCCTACCTACTGTGGTTAACAGGGCCCTCAACCACATCCAACCCATCACCCATACCTCTGCCCTTGTCCTTCCCCTCACTCCCAACAGTGTGATCAGGTTCCCTTTGTCCTCACTTTCCATCCCACCATCCGCCACATTCAAAGCATAATTCTCCACCATTTCAGACAACTCCAGCATAGCACCACCCCCAACCACATCTTCCCCTCACTCCCCCTGTCTGTATTTACAGTCATAGAGATGGACAGCACGGAAACAGACCCTTCGGTCCAACTCGTCCATGCTGACCAGATATTCCAACCCAACCTAGTTCCACCTGCCAGCACCTGGTCCATATCATTCCAAACCCTTCCTATTCATATAGGATAGGCACCTATCCTGATGCCTTTTAAATGTTGTAATTGGACTAGCTTTACAGGAATTGTTCCCTCTGGAACACCCTAGTCCATTCCACAATTACCAACACCACCCCCCTCTCCATGGCACCTTCCCATGTAACCGCAGAATGTACAACACCTCCCCTTCCACCTCCTCCCTGCTCACCACGCAAGGACCTAAAGAGTCTTAATTAGATTAGATTACTTACAGTGTGGAAACAGGCCCTTCGGCCCAACAAGTCCACACCGACCATCTGAAGAGCAACCCTTTCCCCTACATTTACCCCTTTACCTAACACCATGGCCAATTTAGCATGGCCAATTCACCTAACCTGCACATTTTTGGACTGTGGTAGGAAACCGGAGCACCCAGAGGAAACCCACGCAGACATGGGGAGAATATGCAAACTCCACACAGACAGTTGCCCAAGGTGGGAATTGAACCCAGCGCTGTGAGGCAGCAGTGTTAACCACTGTGCCACTATGCCGTCTTTCCAAGGGAAGCAGCATTTCACCTGACCTCCCCCAGCTGTGTATTGTAATTACTGCACCCAATGTGGCCTACTCTCCATTGGAGAAACCAAACGCAGACTGGGTGTCCGCTATGTTTAACACCTTCAGTCAGTGTGTAAGCATGACCCTGACCTTTCCACAGCAGGTCATTTTCACACAGTGTCCTGCTCACATGCCCCATATGTCTGTCCTCTGCATGCTGCAGTGCTCCACTGAATCACAGCACTAATTGGAGGAACAACATCTCAACTTCAGACTAGGCACTTTACAACCTTCTGGACTGAATACAGTGCTGAGTTTACCACTTCCAATTGTGAACCAGCTCCCATTTCTTTGCTCTCCTTGGGCTGGTTATCATGTCCTCCCCTCCCCCATCCCACTTACTGTCCTTTCCAGTCTGGCAGTGGAACACTCCATCGTTCTGCCATTCTCACATTCCCAGCACTTAATCTGAACTACCAACATCATTTCTCCATCAGCTCCCTGCACCCACTACACCCATAACCCCACCTCTCCCAAACTAGACCTTCAATGCTGTCCCCTCCATGCTTCACCAGCTTTGACAAATTATCTAGATTCAAACGTTCTCTCTCTCTCTCCGTGGATGCTGTCTGACCTGCTGTGATCTCCAGCATTTGTTGTTTCCAGGACAGATTCCAGTATCTGCATCGTTCCTAGAATTGATCACTTTCAGATCCCAGGATTTGCCCCTCTCTAGCTGGGATTTGCCTTGCGTTGTCCTGGAATTTGCCCTGCTGTGAGCTGGGACTTTCCCCTCTCTGTGATGGGATTTGCCTCACTGTATGCTGGGATTTGCCCACCTGTGCTGGGATTTGCCCCCTCTGCACTGGGACATTACTCTTTTTCTGGTGGGATTTGCCCCACTTTGGGCTGGGATTTGCCTCTCTCTCTCTGCTGGGGCTGACCCCTCACTGTGCTAGGTTTTCCCCTCTATGTGCTGGGATTTGCCCTGTCTGTGCTGGGATTGACCCTCACTATGGTGGGATTGGACCCTCATTGTGCTGGGATTTACCTGTGTACTGGGATTTGCCCATCTTTACGCTGGGATTTGTCCATGCCTGTGCTGGGAATGGCCCCTCCCTGTGCTGGGATCGATAAGACACTGCCCCCTGAGAGTAGTGAGTTCTCTGATTGGTCGCTGGGCTGTGTAACAGCCGACGTTACCGCATGTCTATTGGCTGCCGCAGCTCTTGCCCCGCCCCATACTTTTGTTACGTTTTCTTCGAATGAATCTGCTCTGGAAGCGGCAGATCCTCAGAGAGAGAGAGAGATCCTGGATCGGGGCAATGGAGAGGGTGATCACAGTAATAGAGATCACAATGAGAATGAGAGAGGTCATTGAAAGAGGGAGGGACGGAGATCACAGAGAAAGAGTGATCACAGAGAGAACGATATCATAGACACAGAGATCATAGTGAGAGAGTGAGGTCACAGAGTGAGTGACCATAGAGAAAGTGATCATAGAGAGAGATTGTGATCATAGAGAGATCATAGAGAGAGCAGAGTGAAAGGGTGACCATCACAGAGTGACCAAGAAAGAGAGTGAACAAAGTGACCATAAGACATAGGAACATTCAGCCCACTGAGTCTGCTCTGCCATTCAAACATGATAAGTTTCTCATCCCCATTCTCTCCCCGTAACCCTTGACCCCCTTGATACTCAAGAACCTATCTATCTCAGACTTAAATATACTCAGTGACCTGGCCTCCACAGCCTTCTGTGGCAGTGAATACCACAGATTCCCCACTCTCTGGATGAAGAAGTTGCTCCTTATCCCCTTTCTCAAAGGCCTTCCCTTTACTCTCAAGCTGTGCCCTCAGGTCCTAGTCTCTCCTACCAATGAAAACACCTTCCCAACATCCACTCTGTCCAGGCCATTCAGTATTCTGTATGTTTCTATTAGAACCCCCCCCCCCGCCATCCTCCCAAACTCCATTGAGTATAGAACCAGAGTCCTTAAACGTTCCTTGTACATTCCTTTTCATTCCTGGGACCATTCTTGTGAACCTCCTGTGAACATGTTCCAAGGCCAGTAGATCCTTTCTAATGTATGGGACCCAAAACTGTGTACAGTACTCTTCCTGCAGAGAGAGTGGTTATCAGAGGGTGACCAGAGAGAGTGATCAAAGGCAGTGATCAGAAGGAGTGTGTTGGGGTGGGTGGGTGTGGGTGTAGGGGTGTGGGTTGAGTGTGTGTATGTGGGGGTGTGGGTTGTGTGTGAGGGTGGGGTGTGTGTTGGTGTGG
>NC_057718.1:104632133-104645550 GCF_004010195.1 Chiloscyllium plagiosum | reverse complement strand
GGCGGAGGGGAAACCTCTGGGACAGGCGGGGGGTGAGTTATGCACCCCCCCCCCCCTCCCCTCCCCGGCCCGTGTCTCTCCCCCCCGGCCCGTGTCTCTCTCCTTGTACAGATGATTGAACAGGCTCATGGTGGCTGGAGGCTCCGGCTGTATGTTCATGTCTCTCCATCCGGATGGTTCGGGGCTCTGTCTGTGTGCGACTCCCTCTGGCCTGGTGTGCTCCCATTCTAACTGCTTTCAGAGATTAACTGCCCTCACACAGATTTCCCGAAAGCAGAGCAGGAAATGAATTAAATTTAATGTGGATTAGATTCGGATGTTTCACATTTAACTGTGTGTGAGTGAGAGAGCGCGACAGGAATTACTGAGGTGTTTACGTGTGTGTGTGTCTGTACAAATCCCTAAGAGGCATTAATGTTTTTATCTGTTTATGTGCGTGTGAGAGACGGTACTCTCTGTGGATAAATGTCCAAATTTTCAGCAGCTTGTTCTGGTGCTAGTATTTTGCACTTTGGCTCTCAAAACATCAATACAGAAGGTGGTAACTTAGCAATGCAGTCTCCACAACAAGATGTAAATCAAACCATTGCCTATAGGTAACTAACATTAACTGTTTGACAAGGTGTGTGCATATCAGCCTATTCCCCCACTCAGGTTAGATTGAGAAGGTCAGTCCAGGAGATAATTCAGATGTTTATCAAGTTCTTGTCCAAATAATAACTTTTAAAAAATCAAAACAGCTGAAAAAGCTGTTTATGCAGATGGTGGGAGATTATTCTGTTGATCAGAGTCTGTCCCTGGTTGTCACTAGGTGAAAGTGAGGACTGCAAATGCTGGAGTTCAGAGTCTAGATTAGAGTGGTGCTGGAAAAGCACAGTAGGTCAGGCAGCATCCGAGGAGCAGGAAAATTGATGTTTCAGGCAAAAGCCCTTCATCAGGAATCACTCCTTGGATGCTGCCTGACCTGCTGTGCTTTTCCAGCACCACTCTAATCTTGACCTGGGTGTCACTGTCTGGGCCAGTATTTATTGCCCGTCCCTAATAGCTGTTGTCAAGGGAGGAGTGAGCTGTCTTTGTGAATCACTGCAGTCAGTGTGGGACAGCCACAGTACGATGATGGAGTGGTCACCCATTTAGGACTGACATGAGGAAGATGAAGGGCTTTTGTCGGAAACGTCAATTTTGCTGCTTGTCAGATGCTGCCTGAATTGCTGTGCTCTTCCAGCACCACTGATCCAGAATGAGGAAGAATGTGTTCATGGAGGGGGGTGTGACGGTTTGGAATTCTCCAAGCAGAAGAGCTGTTGAAAATAGATTCCGGGCAGAGATTCCTAGACCATTGACCTGAATTGAGGGTATCTCGGGAGGCAAGGTAAAAGGTTAGCCATGAGCTTCCTGAATGATGGTGGGGGTTTGAGGAGTCACCACCCTGTTGCTTCTGCTATTGTTTGAGTTAAAATGCTGCCAAAGCCTGAATACACTTCAGCATCATCCTGATTGATTCTACAGTGACCTGAGAGCTGGCAATTCCTTGGCATTTCTGTCGGTTTGATGGATGGAAGCAGGAAGCCCCTCTTCTAGAGAGGTGATAGTGCACAAAGAGCTGCAGGGAGATATCCACTATCTACAAGGCACAAATCAGGAGGGTGATGGAATACTCCCCATCTGCCTGGATGGGGCCAGCTCCAACAACATTCAAGAAGCTTGACACCATCCAGGACAAAGCAGCCCACTTGATTGGCACCACATCCACAAGCATTCCCTCCCTCCACCACTGACACTCAGTAGCTGCAGTGTGTACCATCTACAAGATGCACTGCAGAAATTCACCAAAGATCCTCAGTCAGCACCTTCCAAACCCATGACCACTTCCATCGAGAAGGATAAGGGCAGTAGATGCATGGGAACACCACCCCTTGCAAGTTCCCCTTCAAGCCACTCACTATTCTGACTTGAAAATATATCGCCGTTCCTTCAGTATTACTTGGTCAAAATGCTGGAATTCTCTATCTAAGGGCATTGTGGGTATACCTACAGCACATAGACTGCAGCGGTTCAAGAAGGCAGCTCACCCCCACCTTCTCAAGGGGCAACTAGAGACAGGCAATAAATGCTGGGCCCAGCCAGTGACCCCCACATCCCACAAATAAATGAAGAGAAAGTAATTAACTGTGGAAGCTCTGAGAAATTCAGAAACCTTGTATTGAATCTCTCTTTCGCCTTCTCATGTTGCAGTGGAAATGGTCCCACCAGCTCTGGGTTTGCCAACTCAAGAATAATCCTGGTGAATGGATACTCTGGTTTCTGTTGCTCCAATATCTGTCTGTTTTCTGGCAGAGTTCCCAATCATTGCTGCAGTAGTTAACCAAATTAATTTAGCATACTTTACTCTACTATTATTTGTAGAGTCCACAAATGCTACTGGATGAGTTTTATTACTTTTTAAAACTTATACTCAGGAACCATGACTCTGGTCTTAATTCTTCAGATGCGTCCTTTCCATTGGCAGTCATTGATTTCTCTGCCGGAATGTGTTAGCTCCCACATTTTGGATCTGGCTTTTTCTTGTCCATTTCATTAACCTGTCTTGTCTTTCCATCTTTGCGTAATCTTGATGGTCTTGGTCAGCTTTAAGGTTTGTGTTCCCATTAACGAACTCCAGATTGGGGAACAAAAAGGGAGCCAGTGTTGATCGCTGAAGTTACACCCAATTCCAATTCCAGTCATTGCTGTTTTGTGGAACCCCTTGTTCTGTTGGTATCTGCCTTTCAGTTTGCTCAATAACAAAAAGATGGAAATCTCGAAGCATTAAGAGTGAGGACATTTGGGACATTAGACAGCATTGTGTCAAGGGAACACACAGTTATGTATGAAACACTTTGCTGGAACTCTTCCACAGGCAAGAAGCTTAGAAATAGGAAGACACATGACCATTCAGCCCATCCAGTCTTCTATGCCATTCAGTATGATGGTGACATTGGGCTTCAGCACCATCTCCTTTCAGAGGGACCAAGATGTACCTCTGTCCCAGCCTTAAATATATTCAACGAGGGAAAACATAAACAGAAATAGCTGTAAAGGTTCAGCAGGTCTGGCAGCATCTATGAAGAGAAATCACAGTTAATGTTTGGGTCCAGTGACCCTTCCTCAGACCTGAGGAACATCCACAATCCCCTGGGTAGAGAATTCCGAAGATTCACTACTCGCTGAATGAAGAAACTCCTCTTCAGCTCTGTCCTAAATGTTTGACCCTTTATCTTGAGACTGTGACTGGGTGTAAATTCCCTGATCATCAGAAACAATTATGCAAAGAATTCTGCATATTTTGATGAGATCACCTCTTATTCTTCGAAACTGCAGAGAGGATGGAGCCTTTAGACTCAGGGTCTCATCAGCAGACAAGTCCTTCGACCCAGGGGCTAATTTAATGAAACTTTACTGCATCATCTCCAATGCAGGTATGGCCTTCCTTAGACATGGACACTAAAGCTATTGTGATTTCACCAAAACCCTGCACAATTGGAGTAAGTTAAAATCCCACAACACCAGGTTACAGTCTAACAGGTTTATTTGGAAGCACTAGCTTTCAGAGTGCTGCTCCTTCACCAGGTGGAGTAAGATTTCTGTCTTCCTCTATTCCCTTACACTAAAGGTCAACATCCCATTTGCTTTGTTGATTTCTTGCTGTTCCTGCACTCTAACCTTTTGTGTTCCTTTACAAGTTCACCTAGGTCTATGTTAACTCAACATTTACAAGTTTCAAAGCCGTTAAAAATATTCTGCTGTTCCTAAGGCAAAACTAGGTTCCTAATTTTGTAATCCATCAGTCACCTCATTGCCCAATTACTTAACCTGCCAAAGTAAAACCTGTAGATTGGAAATAGCTGGGACCCCAGCACTGTCCCATTATTCACTGCTTGGTAACTGGAAAATGCTCCATTTATGCCCTTTTCTCTATCCGTGCTGATAGATTAACCCTATCTCTATTTGTTTTTATCTTTTCTATGACACCTTATTGCATGCCTTTTGAAATCCAGGTACACTACATCCAGATCCCCTTTATCTGCTTTCAGGATCCAAAGAAGGGTCACTGGACCCGAAACATTAACTTTGTTTCCCTCCACAGATGCTGCCAGATCTGCTGAGTTTCTCCAGCACTCTCTGTTCTTGTTTGTATCAGATCTCCAGTATCTGCAGATCTTTGTTTTATTTTAATGTCAAACAGGATTTTTTTCAGTAAAACCATGTTGGCTTGTTCTGATCATACTCTGCTTTTCCAAGTGCACTCTGAAAGCTTTCTCAATAACGGATTCCAGCATTTCCCGAACAACTGATGTCAGTCTAACGGGCTGGTAGTTTCCGGCTCTCTCTCTCCCTCCTTTTTTTCCAAAAGGAAGTGTAACATTTCCCAACTGCCGGTCTGCTGGAGCTGTTGCTGAATTGCAGTAACTTTGGAAGATCATTGTGACTACATCCCACTGTTTGTGCATCTGCAGCTAACTCTTTTCGGACTGAAAGGTGCAGAGCCAGTCCCAGTGCTAACGAGGGACTTTAGGCTGTTAACTTTCTCCAGTAATTTGTCTCTGATGATAATCTCAGATCATGTCAGTCTCAAAAGCACGTAAATTAGCTAAACATTTGTGGCTATGCCAAGTTTTGTATCTTTGCGGCAGCAGCAGCAGCCAATAACAGCCAGCGTTCTCTGTGAGTTTGTTTCCGTTTCCCGTCTGTAGCTGGATTTCTAACTTGCAGCCTCTCCCTGACCAGCCTCAGAACTGCGTTGAGCTGCAATGAGCTCATGAGTGTTTTATTTTCACCCTAGCTTGGTAAAACCTCCCAGCGGTCACGCTGCGGCGCTGGGGAGACTCACTCAGTTCCTGGGCAGTTTGAAACTCTCGATGCCTGAGGCTCGGCAATGCCCTGGAGTACGGACCCTGAGCAAACCGAACTCATGACGAGCCTGAGCGGAGCGGAGCGAAACAACCAGGCCAGCAACCAAAATCTCTTGTATTTATGCCCTAGGCCCTTGCTGAGTTATGAAGGAAATTAGGTCACAATAAAGTGGGACCTTCAGAGTGATGTCTATTGGACAGGATGCCCACTTGCCTTTTTGTAGTGCCCTCCTCCCCCCAACCACTGGATATTTAACACCCTCTGGTCAATAACCACTCACTAACCAGGAGCCCTGTGTCTGAACCTGAACTTAAGCTGCCAGGCATGGATTTTCCACTCTCTATTTAATATGCCCAGTGGTACCTTGATCCACTGGCAGTATAGGCAGTCGGAGCAATGGGTGTTCCCCCTTATTGCTCAGGGACAATGTGAACAGAGGATATAGTTAATCCCTGGTCAGCTAGGAGCTGGGAGGAAAGAGCCACAGGGCAGAATATTCTGCAGATATTCTTTGAAAGAGGAGCTGGGCTTGAGGCGGCGACAGACATAGTACCATCCTGCATCAACGACTGAAGGAGAAGGTTTATGGCCACAATGTTTCACAGGTAATTTGCCTTGGATTTATAATATAATCGAATGCGTTCCATAAATTTCTGTTACAGTCTTGATCAATCAGTGATTCTGTGTCAGAAGTAAATCTACAGTCAGTCAGATCAGTTTGACTACAATATTGTCGGAGGAATGAACCGCTGTCTGTCTCAGCTTCCTTTACCTGACCCTGCTCATGACCTTTTATACCTGTCAGGGCAGCACCAGTCAATGATTCTGTCTTTACAGAGTGGAGGTTCTTTTCCGTGAGCTGCCTGTTGTCTTGTGTAAGCCCTCGACTCACTCACACTGTAACAGACCCTTCAGAGTCCGACAATACCTGGTAGAACTGGGAGGGAGGCTGTGAGCTGATAACAGGATCTGAACAGGGTTGGCTTTAATGGGTTAGGGTTATGGTTGGGGTGATGGTTATGGGTATAGTTACGGTTAAGGTTCGAGTTAGGTGCTGGGAATGTTCTAACACAGAAACAGGGATTGAGAAATTGTCGTGATATATTTTTTTAAAAATTTGCTCCTTTTTGTGGAATGTGGGTGTCACTGGCTGGGCCCAGCATTTATTACCCGTCCCTAGTTGCCCCTTGAGAAGGTGGGGGTGAGCTGCCTTCTTGAGCCGCTGCAGCCCATGTGCTTTAGGTTGACCCACAATGCCCTTAGGGAGGGAGTTCCAGGATATTGACCCAGTGACAGGGAAGGAATGGTGATATATTTCCCAGTCAGGATGGGGAGTGGCTTGGAGGGGAACTTGCAGTGGGTGGTGTTCCCATGGATCTGCTGCCCTTGTCCTTCTAGATAGAAGTGGCTCTCTGGTGAATTTCTGCAGTGCATCTTGTAGATAGTACACGCTGCTGCTGCTGAGAGTCGGTGGTGGAGGGAGTGGATGTTTGCGGAAGTGGTGTCAATCAAGTGGCTACTTTGTCCTGGATGGTGTTGAGCTTCTTGAGTGTTGTTGGAGTTGCCCCCATCCAGGCAAGTGGGGAGGATTCCATCACACTCCAGAGTTGTGACTTGTAGATGGTGGATAGACTTTGGGGAGTCAGGAGGTGAGTTACTCGTTGCAGTATTCCTAACCTCTGACCTGCTCTTGTAACCACTGCATTTATGTGGTGAGTCCAGTTAAGTTTCTGATCAATGATAACTCCCAGAGTGTTGATAGGGGATTTAGTGATTGAATGTTAAGGGGCAGTGGTTAGATTGTCTCTTGTTAGTGACAGCCATAGTCTGGCATTTGTGTGGTACAAATGTTACTTGCCACTTGTCAGCCCAAGCCTGGATATTACCCAGACCTTGTTGCATTTGAACACGGACTGCTTCAGTACCTGAGGAATGGTGAATGGTGCTGAACATTGTGCAATCATCAGTGAACATCCCCACTTCGGACCTTCTGATGGAGGGAAGGTCATTGATGAAGCAGCTGGAGATGGTTGGGCCGAGGACACTACCCTGAGGAACTCCTGCAGAGATGTCCTGGAACTGAGATAACTGACTTCCAACAATCTTGACCATCTTTCTATGTGCCAGGAATAACCCTAACCAGCAGAGTGTTTGCCCTCTGTTACCCATTGATTCCAGTTTTGTCAGGGCTTCTTGATGCCACACTCAGTTGATGTCAAGGCTTACCCTCTCCCCTCCCCTCTGGAGTCCAGCCTTTTTGTCCATGTTTGACCCAAGGCTGTAATGAGGTCAGGAGCTGAGTGACCCTGGGGGAACCCAAACTGGGCATCAGTGAGCAGGTTATTGCTGAGCAGGTGCTGCTTGATAGCACTGGTACTGACCCCTTCCATCACTTTACTGATGATCGAGAGTAGACTGATGGGGCGGGATTTGGCCGGGTTGGATCTGTCCTGCTTTTTCTGTACAGATCATACCTGGGCAATTTTCCACATTGTCGGGTAGACGCCACTGATGTAACTGGAGTATGTAAGTGAGGTGACTATAATGTTGAGGGACAGATAAGTGATGGGACTGAGTTTGGGAAGGAGAAAGAGAGAGGATGAGGAGAAATAATTTCTCACAGAGGATTATGCAACTTTGGAACTCTTTGCCTGAGAAGTTGGTGGGGTCCAGGTCACCAAATATTTCAAAGGTTGAGGTGATTAGGTTGTTGGAAAGGAAACCAAAGATTGAAAAATGAAGCGATTAGCCGAGATCTTATTGAATGGGGAAACAGACACGAGGGGCTGAATGGCCTATTTTATGTATTTCTTTGGGATGTTGGGTGGGGTGAGTCACTCTGGGACATTTCCACAGAAATTCCTCAGGATAGTGTCCTGGGCCTGACCATCAGTAGACTGTATGAATAAGTGGGTCCTTTTTTTCAGGCTGGTACAATGCCACTAAGCAGTGAGCCCCAGGGGTCAGTGCTGGGGCCTCAACTCTTTACCATTTATAGAAATGACTTGGATGAAGGTTTCAAATGTGCAGGAACTCAATTTATTGTTGACAAAAGATAGGAAGCTGAATTGTGAAGGGGACATTAACCTACAAAAGGATAGAGATAGGTTAAGGCACTGGGCAAATGGAGTCTCATGGGAAATTTGGAAATTGTCCATTTTGGCAGAAACAATGTTCAGCTGCTTCATCAATAGGTCAGAAGTGGGGATGTTTGCCGATGATTGTGCAATGTTTAGCACTACTTTGCGACTTCTCAGATACTGAAGCAGTCTGTGATCGAATGCAACATGATCTGCACAATACCCAGGCTTGGGCTGACAAGTGGCAAGTAACATTCATGCCCCACAAACACCAGTCAATGACCATCACAAGTAAGAGGAGAAAGTGAGGACTGCAGATTCTGGAGGTCAGAGCTGAAAAATGTTGCTGGAAAAGTGCAGCAGAACGGGCAGCATCCGAGGAGCAGGAGAGTCCATGTTTTGGGTATAAGCCCTTCATCAGTATTGTGGGACATTGCAAAAGGAGGCTGAGAGATAAATAGGAGGGTATTCCCTGTTAGATGAATGCACTTTGAGTTTGGATTAATATCGACAGGGTTAACGACTAATTCTGAAGAAAGCAGGTCATTAATGTTATGTTAACACATGGATTAATAGCAAGAACTGTACAGGATGTTAAAGTACTCTTATTGTTATGGGGCATGTTGCTACATGTTTATCTGATTATCGGTGGGTGGAGAGATTCCAATCTTCCGTAGTTTGCTCAGCCTGTGTACATTCCCAGTGCCAGCCCAGTGATCTCTCCATCCAGAGTCTGAGGACACCTGAGGCAGTCTACCTAGCAATATGGAGTCACCTCCCTGTGCTCAGACACCAGATTCCCCCCTCTCTCTCCCTCCTCCCATTGGTCAATTTACAAGTCCAAGCTTGGCAGTGTGTCCTTCAGCCAATGGGAATGCCAGCACACTCTTCATTATCCACTTGGAGGATTCCTGATTTGTAAGTCAAACAGCTGCCTCTTGCCCACAGCCATCGAGAGCATTTTGATGGATTACAAAACATTTGCGATGAAATTACATTCGATTTGTTTGCGCTTTCCCTGAGTTACTCCCAGAAGTGGCCTGAGAATCGATCATGAGCTCCTGGAGAACCGAAACCTGTTCCGGTGGAGGATAACACGTTTCTGCCCAATCACTGTGGCAAACATGGAGCAGGTGAACAGCAGGAGGCCAATCAGCCTGCACCACCATTCAATATGATCATGGCTGACCAAGCACCTCAAAGCCTTTTTACCTCCCACCCCATCCCAAAAACCTTTTACCTCATTGATAATCAGAAACAGAACATAGAAACTGGGGGCAAGGGCAGGCCATTCGGCCCTTCAAGCCTGCACTGCCATTGATGGTGGCCTATCTTGTATTTCAGTGCTGTCTTCTTGTTTTCTCTCCACCCCCTACTGAGACCTCTTGTATCTCAGAATTGATCAATCGCAGTGTTGAATATATTCCGTGACCTGGCCTCCACAGCATTCTGTGGCAGTGAATTCCACACATTGACCACTGTCCGAGTGAAGTAATGGTTCCTGATCTCAGGCTGTTTCCTGGGATGGTGTCCCCTAGTTTTCGACTCCTCAACCAGGGAAAACAGCTTGCTTGCATCATGTTGTTTAGCACTGCTAGAATTTTATATGTTTCAGTCTGATCCCCACACATTCTTCAATACCCCCTTGAGTTCAGGCCCAGGCTGACCCATCCTGAGGTCAGCTCAGTCTGTCACCTTAAACAGACTCTCTGGCAGCTCTGCCACAGCCCTCTGTGGGCTAGAGGATTCTGAAGGTTCACCGCTCTCTGAATAAAATCATTTCTCCTTATCTCAGACCCAAGTTGCATCTCCCTTATTTTTAAACTGTGCCTCCTGGATTTCTCTCAGAGGCTTGTGGAGGCATAATCAGTCAGCACATTCAAGAAAGAAATGGATCTGTTTCTGATGAACAGCAGGATAAAGGGTGATGGGGAACAGGCCAGAGAGTGGAGTTGGGACCAGGATAAGATCTTCGAGGAGAAAGTGAGGGCTGCAGATGCTGGAGATCAGAGTTGAAAATGTGTTGCTGGAAAAGCGCAGCAGGTCAGGCAGCATCCAAGGAGCAGGAGAATCGACATTTCGGGAATGATTCCTGAAGAAGGGCTCATGCCCGAAACGTTGATTCTCCTGCTCCTTGGATGCTGCCTGACCTGCTGCGCTTTTCCAGCAACACATTTTCAACCAGGATAAGATCAGCCATAATCATGTTAAAATGGCAGAGTAGGTTTGAAGGGCTGAATTGCCTACTCCTGCTCCAAATTCCAATGTTCCTATGCCATGGACTCCCCAGTCAAGGAAACATCTTACCTGCGTTTTGCCCTGTCTATATCTTTGAAGTATTTTGTAAGTTTCATTGAGATCTCTGCTGCCATTCTCTAAAACTGTCGAGAATCCAGGCCCAATTTGTCCAATCCCTGTTCACAGGATAGTCCCATCATCCCATGAAACCTTTACTCCTCTCCCTCTGTGGCAATATTAGTGTTCCTGAGATAAGGAAAACCAAATAAGGGCGTACCCTGTACCCTGTACTCTAGCTGCAGTCTAACCTAGCTCCTACACAACTGAAGCAAGACATCACTGCTCCTGTACTCAAATCCTCTTGTGATAAAGACCAACATTTTACTCATCTTCCTAACAGCTTGCTGCACCTGTATGTTAGCATTCAGTCACTTACTGGCAAGGGCACTAGTTTCCTTTTTGAAACTTTATTGCTGGAACAGCACAGCAGGTCAGGCAGCATCCAGGGAACAGGAGATTCGACGTTTCGGGCACAGGCCCTTCTTCAGGAATGAGCAGAGAGTGTTCAGCAGGAGAAGATAAAAGGTAGGGAGGAGGGACTTGGAGGAGGGGCGTTGGAAATGTGATAGGTGGAAAGAGGTCAAGGTGAGGGTGATAGGTCGGAGTAGGATGGAGGCGGAGAGGTCAAGAAGAAGACTGCAGGTCAGGAAGGCGGTGCCGGGCTGGAGGGATTCGGCTGAGACAAGGTGGGGGGAGGGGGGATGAAGAAACTGGTGAAGTCCAAGTTCATCCCCTGTGGTTGGAGGGTTCCCAGTCGGAAGATAAGACGCTCCTCCTCCGACCGTCGCGTTGTTGTGGTTTGGCGGTGGATGAGTCCAATGACCTGCATATCCTCGGTGGAGTGGGAGGGGGAGTTGAAATGCTGTGCTACAGGGTGGTTGGGTTGGTTCGTCCGGGTGGCCCAGAGGTGCTCTCTGAATCGCTCCGCAAGTAGGCGGAGCGATTCAGAGGCCGCCTACTTGCGGAGCGATTCAGAGAGCACCTCTGGGCACAGGCCGCCTACTTGCTTCAGGCTCACTGCCAATATTCCTGATGAAGGGCTTTTGCCCAAAACGTTGATTTTACTGCTCCTTGGATGCTGCCTGAACTGCTGTGCTCTTCCAGCACCACTGATCCAGAATCTGGTTTCCAGCATCTGCAGTCATTGTTTTTACCTCATTCGCTAACTCTGTCTAATCCTCCTGAGGCCTTTTAGTATCTTCCTCATGACACACATTCCCACTTAGTTAAGTATCTTAACTTGGAAATATGACATTGAGTCCCACAGTCCTGTGAGACCACTTCACTCCTCCAACTCTGACATAATTCCTTGAAAGTGGAGTCCCAGGTAGACAGGCTGGTGAAGATGACGTTTGGTATGCTTGCCTTTATTGGTAATGCATTGAGTGTAGGAGTTGGGAGGAGGAGAAAGTGAAGACTGGGGATGTTGAAGATCAGAGTTGAGAGTGTGGTGCTGGAAAAGCACAGCAGATCAATCAGGAATGAAGGGCTTTTGCCTGAAACATCGATTCTCCTGCTCCTTGGATGCAGCCTGACCTGCTGTGCTTTTCCAGCACAACAATTTTGACAATAGGAGTTGGGAGGTCATGTTATGGCTGTACAGGACGTTGGTGAGGCCACTTTTGGAATATTGTGTGCAATTCTGGTCTCCCTGGCATAGGGAGGATGTTAAACTTTGAAAGGGTTCAGAAAAGAAGTGGAAGGGCACAAAGGTTGGTGGTGTTGTAGATAGTGTTGAGGGGGCAGTACGGTGGCTCAGTGGTTAGCACTATTGCCTCACAGCAACAGGGTCCTAGGTTCGATTCCAGCCTCGGGCGACTGTGTGGAGTTTGCACATTCTCCCTTTGTCTGTGTGGGTTTCCTCCTGGTGCTTCCGGTTTCCTCCCACAGTCCAAAGATGTGCAGGTCAGGTGAATTGGCCATGCTAAACTGCCCAAAATGTTAGGTGCATTAGTCAGAGGAGAATGGGTCTGGGTGGGTTACTCTTCAGAGGGTCAGTGTGGACTTGTTGGGCCGAAGAGCCTGTTTCCTGTAGGGAATCTAATCTAACCTAATCAGAGGGCTGTTGCAGGCTACAACAAGACATTGACAGGATGCAGAGCTGGGCTGGGAAGTGACAGATGGAGTTCAACCTGGATAAATGCAAAGTGATTCATTTTGGAAGATCAAATTTGAATGCTGAATACAGGGTTAAAGACAGGATTCTTGGCAATGTGGAGGAACAGCAGGATCTTGGGGTCCATACAGATAGATCCTTCAAAGCTGCCACCCAAGTGGATAGGGTTGTTAAGAAGGCTTATGGTGTTTTGGCTTTCATGAACCAGGGGGATTGAGTTCAAGAGCCGCAAGGTATTGCAGCAGCTCTATAAAAACCCTGGTTGGACCACACTTGGAATATTGTGTCCAGGTCTGGTCACCTCTTTATAGGAGGGATGTAGATGCTTTGCAGAGGGTGCAGAGGAGATTTACCAGGATGCTGCCTGGATTGGAGGGCTTGTCTTATGAAGAGCCATTGAGTGAGCTTGGACTTTTCACACTGGAGAGAAGAAAGAGAGGTGACTTGATGGAGGTATACAAGGTAATGAGAGGCAGAGATAGAGTAGACAGATTTCCCCAGGGCAGAAATGGCTGTTACGAGGGGTCATACTTTTAAGATGATTGGAGGAAGGTTCTTTACACAGAGAGTGGTGGGTGTATGGAATATACTGTCAGAGACATTAGGAACATTTAAGTGACTGCTGGACAAGCACATGGACGGCAGTAAATTGAGGGGTGTGTAGGTTAGGTTGATCTTAGATTAAGATAAATGCTCAGCACAACGTTGTGGGCCGAAGGGCCTGTATTGTGCTGTACTGTTCTATGTTCTATGTTTATTCTGGATTAGTGGTGATGGAAGAGCACAGCAGTTCAGGCAGCATCCATGGAGCAGTGAAATCGACGTTTTGGGCAAAAGCCCTTCATCAGGAATAAAGGCAGAGAGCATGATGCGTGGAGAGATAAGCTAGAGGAGGGTGGGGGTGGGGAGAAAGTAGCATAGAGTACAATGGGTGAGTGGGGGAGGGGTTGAAGGTGATAGGTTAGGGAGGAGAGGGTGGAGTGGATAGGTGGAAAAGGAGTTAGGCAGGTAGGACAAGTCCGGACAAGTC
>NC_057718.1:104627407-104628621 GCF_004010195.1 Chiloscyllium plagiosum | reverse complement strand
ACACCTCCAATTTTGGTGTCATCTGCAAAATTACTAACTGTACCTCTTTTGCTTGCATCCAAGTCATTTATGTAAATGACAAAAAGTAGAGGACCCAGCACCGATCCTTGTGGCACTCCACTGGTCACAGGCCTCCAGTCTGAAAAACAACCCTCCACCACCACCCTCTGTCTTCTACCTTTGAGCCAGTTCTGTATCCAATTTGAATGCTCCTGTGAGAAGCGACAGCTTTTTTATTTGGATGAAATGCTTTGGTTCTGATGGATTCTGGCGTTTTGAACAAGTCCGATTTGGTTTGGGAACAGTCCCAAGTTGGATTTGTCTCTAGCTGGGATTGTGTGGTGCTGCTGCTCCCACGTTCCCCCTGTACACAGACTGGAATCCAGGGCCAGGCGTGTCTGAACTTGTTGCGTGACAGAGCTGAGGACTCCTGGGGAGGCAATGTTACTGCCCTGTTCCTCAGTAAAGAGACTCCTTTGTTGGCCTGTACCATTCAAGTGTTAATGAAGCTGTTCGATAGGAGCCTGATATCCCGTGTGCCAGCGCAGGCTGAGAGAGCAGCTGCAAGTGGAAAGGCCAGACGCTGTTTGGTAACAAAAAAATCATTTTGCATGGCAACCATTCTCATGGGCAGTCCCCCCTCAGTGGGTGGTAGTTCCTTTAGAGTGGAAGGTCTTCTAATTTTGGAGTATGTCTAGAGATTAACATTATTCTCACTCCAAGGTTTGTTAATTGTGTGAAATGTATGTGAGCTGGGCGATCCCAGGGGGAGAGAAGGTGTAGGGTGGCGAGTGGCCTTCACCAGTTGGTCTGGTCATTACCACCCTCTGTTTGTATGGGCTTCCTGGGTTTGAATTAACGACCACATCTCTGGGTTAGATTTTCAAATTCAGCAATGCTACTACACGCCCCTGGAGCAGGTGGGACTGGTGCCAGTCTCTCCTGGTCCAGAGGTAGGGACACTACCACTCCACCATTGGGCTCGTGCAGCTTCTCGGGAAACGGTCGTCGATTGTCATAAAGAGCCAATCTGGTTCTTACTGTCCCTGAGGGACAATCTCCCACCCGCTGCAGCTAGATTCCCGACGCCCCCCCAATACTGTTAACCCCAGACCCACTCCTCGCCAATACTGTTAACCCCAGACCCACCCCCTCGCCAATACTGTTAACCCCAGACCCACCCCCTCGCCAATACAGTTAACCCCCGACCCCCC
>NC_057718.1:104618701-104627018 GCF_004010195.1 Chiloscyllium plagiosum | reverse complement strand
CCCAATACTGTTAGCCCCAGACCCCCCTCCCATTGGTTTTCAGTTCCTTAAGGTTACGGGAATCAAAGGGTATCTGGGAGAAAGTGGGACCGGGGACTGAGTTGGATGATCAGCCTTGATCATATTGAATGGTTGGAGAGGCTCAAGGGGCCGAATGGCCTACTCTTGCTCCTATTTTGTAGTTTCTCTATTGTTTAGATTTATTATCTGATCTAGCAGGAGGCCGCTCATCCCATTGTTTCTGTGCTAGCTCTGTGACAGAACAATCCAGAGATAAAGTTACTGTCTTGCTTTTACCCCATGGTCCTGAATCATCTTCAGTTTCAGTTGCTCCCCTACTGTGTTTGATAAAGAATTTCACAGCGCAGCAACCTCTCAACCTCTTAACTGATTGTCTCAAATTCATCACTGACTCCCTAAGAAACGAAGACAGTCCAAACATCAAACTCCTGTTTCATTTTAAAAAGCTCCTCTTGATCTTCTTTCTCCCACTGTATCTGCACCCTTTCCACTGTGACCCTAACTACTGTCTCCTCTCTCTCTCCAGTATCAGCAGGAGTGTTTGTTACTCTGTATTCCCTGTGGCCATTCTAATTACTCTGCTGCCCTCTCTCCCCAGACCTCAATCCATCAGCTGCCCTCCCTCGTTCAAACCTCTCTCCCCGCCTGTACACTGCTGCCCTCTGCTGTGTTTCGCTTGTTACTGTTCCTGAACAACGCCCTGCTCCTCAGTTAAAGCTGCTACATTTCCTTGCTTCACTTGCTCACTGTGAGCTTAGGTTGAGGATTGTGTTGAGTTTAAACAGACCAGTTGGGTCGAATGGTCGGTTTCTGTTCTCGAGATGCAATATAATTAATTACATGTTATTTTGACCTTTCAGAAAATGCCAGCAGTCATTAATGTTGCCGGAATAGACCTCGAAGAGCCTGAAGATTCAACTCCTTCCTTACATTCCAGCTCGGAGCAAGTCTGAGAGGTTTGCTTCATGGGATTATACTGAGCTGGGAGCAGATTGGTCTAAACGTCTTCACGTTGTCTCTCCGTTGCTGTGCTTTAATTACATTTATCTCCATTAACTGTGAATGCTGACCAAACCCATCAATATTTAAATGAAGGATAGCTGGACGCAAATGCCGAAGAAAAATGTCCAAGTTGTTTATTTCCTCTATCAGCTTGAAAATTGCGTTAGGAGAGTTCTTAACAGACTGAAGATTGATCGCCCACAAACAGAGTCCATTCAGGAGCTTTACTTCAGCAGCCAGCTCAAAACAGGTAAGAAATAGAAACATTCTTCTGGCTGACCAAATGTATTTCTTCACTGTGTTTTTTTTTTAAAGAAACAGTTTGTTATAGAGTCATACAACATAGAAACAGAGCCTTCAATCCAACTTCTCCACACCAACCAGGTTTCTCAAAGTAAACTCGTCCCTCTTACCTGCACTTGCACCATGTCCCTGCCAACCTCTCCTGTTCATGTATGTAGCTGCCCAAGTGTCTTTATAACGTTGGAACTGTAGCTGCATCTCCCACTTCCTCTGACCAGTTTATTCCACACATGACCCACCCTCTGTGTGTGGAAAGGTTGTCCCTCATGTCCTTTCAAAATATTTCTCCTCTCACCTTAAAACTAAACCTGCTAGTTTTGAGCACGCCCACCCTACGGAAAAGATATTTGCTGTTCACCTTACCAATAGCCCCCATGATTTTATAAACTTTATTAAGGCCACCTCTCAACCTCCCGTGCTCCACTGAAAAAAACTCCCAACCTATCCAGCCTCTCCTTATGACTCAAAATCTCCAGTCCCGGCAACATCCTGGTCAATCAGTTTTGAGCCCTCTCCAAGTTAACGATATCCTTCCTATAGCAGGGCAACCAGAACTGTACGCAGTACTGCAAAAACGGCCTCACTAATATCCCGTACAATGTCAACATGACGTCCCAGCTCATATACTGAAAAGATCTGAGCAATGAAGGCAAGTGTGCTAAGTGCCTTCTTAACCACCCTGTCCACCTGGGGATACAAACTTAAAGGAATTATGTCCCTGAACCCCTAGGTTCCTTCTGCTGTACAACACTCCCCAGGGCTCTACCATTGACTGGATAAATCCTGCCTGTGTTTGTTTTCCTAAAATGCAATACCTTACATTTCTCCAACATAAAATCTATCTGCACCTCCTCAGCCCTTTGGTCCAATTGAGCAAGATCTCTTTGTAATCTTAGATAATCTTCTTCACTGTCCACTATACCACCACTTTTGGTGTCTCCTCAAACATGCTAACTATGTCTCCCAAATTCTCATCCAAATTATTTATACAAGTGACAAACAACATTGGGATTCAGTACTGATCCCTGTGGAACACCACTGCTCACAAGCCTCCAGTCCAAAAAATAACCTTCCACCACCACCCTCTGTTTCCTACTGTCAAGCCAATTTTGTGTCCAGTTGACAAGTTAATTACGAACATGAACAATACAAATTAAACTGTTGTTTAAACTGGGTTTTAAATTCACTCTCGTGCATAAACACAGTCACTTGCTAACAATAGGAGCAGGAGTAGGCCAGCCAGTTAATCACACTGCCCTGCTAATTTCAACCTTAAACGTATGTACCTTGAAGACTGATCCTCTACAGCTCTCTGAGGTAAAGAATTCTGACAACTCCCTGAGTAAAACATGGTCCCCTCTCTTGGACTCTAATGGCATCCCCTTGGTTCGAGATTCCCCAATCAGGGAAGTGTCTCAGCAACATCTCCCTGGCCACTGACCTGTCCAGTACAGTCTTCTGACTAAAACTAATTTTCTTCAACTTCTCATTCTCCCTAATAACTTGCATCTCTGATTCTGGGATTAGAAACACCTCTAATTTTTGTACCTTCCTCCATGAAAACAGACACAAAATGAACATTTAGCTTCTCTGCCAATATCTCTATTCTCCATTATAAATTCTCCTGACTCTGCCCTTAATCTTCACTTTAGCCAGATGTTTCCTTTTTCTGCTCCCATTGAGGCGTTTACAGTCCATACAGTATGGTTTTTGTAGGTTGCACTCAAATTCAATTTTCCCTTTCCTTTCTGTTTCTTGGTCCTCCTTTGATGTAATTTTCAGAATTCCTTTTACTGTATTTCTGGCAACTTTATTGGCCTTTTTGTTTAACCTGATGGAATCCTGAACTTCCTGAGTTTGTCACAGTTAACTGCTATTGTTTGAGTTTTTTGTTTCTTGAAGGAAGCTTTTCTTGAAGTTGAGATTGTCAGTGCAGTCTCTTCCTCGTTGGCTTTTACCTCCTTCTTTCTCTAAAGGTATTCTTTTTCCTCTCCCTCATTCTGTTTCAATCTCTCTCTGTTTCTCTCTGTTCTCTGGAGTGAAAGAAATCGCTATGCAAGTCACCAGGTTGTTATAAAAACTTCACTCCACATCTGGTGCTGTTTACATATAGGGCGGCACGGTGGCTCAGTGGTTAGCACCGCTGCCTCATAGCACCGCTGCCTCATAGCACCGGGTTCGATTCCAGCCTCTGGCAACTGTCTGTGTGGAGTTTGCACATTCTCCCCGGGTCTGCGTGGGTTTCCCCCGGGTGCTCCAGTTTCTTCCCACAGTCCAAAAATGTGCAGGTTAGGGTGGATTGGCCATGCTAAATTGTCCCATAGTGTTCAGGGATGTGTAGGTTAGGTGCATTAGTCAGGGGAAATGTAAAGTAATAGGGTAGGGGATTTGTTTGGATGGGTTACTCTTTGGAGGGTCAGTATGGACTTGTTTGGCTGAATGGCCTGTTTCCAAACTGTAGGCATTCTATAATGATTGAACAATGAGAGTGAGTTGTGGCTTTCTGACAATGTCACTGGGCCAGTAATCCTAAGGTTCAGACTTCTTCAGAACGATCACTGGACCTGAAATGTCAACTCTGACTTCTCTCCACAAATGCTGCCAGACCTGCTGAGTTTTTGCAGCAATTTTTGGTTTTGTTTTTGTTCAGACGTACGCTCTGGGTTCCCATCCCACTCTGTGGATAGTTTTGATCTATGGTGGTATGTAGATTTAATTCAGTTTAATTTACATTCAGTTCATCAATCCACACTGTAGGGAATCTAATCTAATCTCATAAAATCTAGGCCGTAAAGCCAATCACGAAAGTGTCATCACTCATTGTGAAGAAACTGACCATCTGATTTACTCGTGTCCTTCAGGAAGAGAATCTGCCACCTTTTCCTGGTCTGGCTTACATGTGACTCCAGACCCACAGCAACGTTGTTCGCCCCTAAATGCCCTCTGACATGGCTGAGCACACCACTCAGTCCAAAGAGATGGACAATACATGCTGGCCCTTCCAGTGATGCCCACAGACTTGATGGGATGAAAGGTCTCCTCCAAACCATGGTGGCTATGTTCAGTGAAGTTCTGTGAATGTATAAACACGGAAACTATTGTCTGAAAAGTTGATGCTTGCTATAGGGGACAAATATCTTTAATATTTCCCTCACTCGTCTTGTTTTCCAGGGAGCTGATATGCAGGAGCAGAGTAAAAGATATTCCAATCTGTATTCTGGATATACGAGAGGGATTCCATCAGAAAGATGGGATGGCAGTGAGATGTTCTCTCTCTTCTCTGAATCTGTACATTCCCCGTATCGTACATACCAGTCAGAATCCTCACCACTTTCTGTATCTCGAGAGTATGAACCTGTTGGGAGGTCTGACCCGAACATAATGGCATCTACTGATGGGTTACCCCGGTCACTCAAACACCTGGAGGCTGAGAAACCCCTCAAGGGGAGGTGTCTGTCCACTGTGAGGTATAGCACCTGCCTCGATACGTCTGCTTTCTCTCAGTGTGTACCGAAAAGGAAAGCTACGTTAAGCTCACACGACATCAATGTGGGTAGATATACCTCACACGATGTCAATGTGGGAAGATTTACCTCATTGGGCCAAACTTCGACTGGCAGCCTTGGCACACCAGGCTGTACCCATAAGGCGCTGCGTGAGAAAGAGGTCACGCCTTGTTTCTCAGAATACTGCGCCATGAGGCAATCAGATTCCTTCAGGGTGGTTCGAGACCGCACCTCCCCAGACTGGGACCCTGACGAGGAATACCAAGCTCTACTCGATTTTACATATCCCTTAAGACCAGGACACATGAGCTCCAGGGACAACTTAGATGACGATGATGACGACATGACCTCTGACTCCTATCTAAAGGATTCAGGGATTGTAGATGACAGTCTAATACCCTCCCTGTCAAATACATTAATTACAAATGCTTTGTCGTCACTGCCTACCTCCCAGCCTAACCCCAGCAGTGCTGCTAACATCACCTGGGGCCATCCTAGCTACATAGAGGATCACGTGTACACTCCATATTCTTCCTCCAGTTCCCTCCGCCTGCACAACCAGCCGTCCTATTGGCTCTCCAGTCGATCGCCTAAAGCTGGTATTAATCTAAACACCTTTCTGGAGAGTTCTACGAGGAATAAGACAGAAAGCGTCATGAACCGGGCCAATCCTGACTGGGCAAAGGTCACTTCAGTTGTTGATTCAAGTTTTCTTTCAAGCAGCTCAAACGAGGAATTTTCCAAGCCCTTGCTCACAGGGAAAGATCCTAAAGGCTTCACGTTATCCAGGCAGATCCTGCCCTTAGACAGAGAGTGGGACAGTGAGGAGGACTTTCTCACTCTCCCGTATAAGCTGAAAGAATTGGAAGCCTTGGCCCACCAACTGGAGAAGCTCTCTGTTCATGTGGAGAGCAAGTCTGTCTTTGCAGCCAATGGGATGAGACTGGGCATGGGCTGTCCAAGTGGCAGTACCGAGGGGAACCTCACCGTACAGAACAACACTGAGGCTGCTCAGTCAGACTGCCAACTGGGAATTAGTCCCAGAAATCAACCCAAGAATCCACAGTGTGAAGATATAATCGCCGATTTAAAAAAGGCCAATGAATTTATTCAAAAGTTGGGCACATGGTCCAGTTCTCAACTGCTGTTCAACCAGCCCTTTGAACAAGTAGCTGAGAACAATGACAGTCTGTTGGCTCACATTCAGGTAAAATGTTATTTCTTTTCCAAGTTCTATGTTTCATTCAAATACCTCACACGAGCAGAATACATCAATCTTGTTTCTTGTTGGTATAAACGTACTGGATTGGGCAAGCTAGGAAACTAAACGTTAGTATTTAGCCGCAATGGTTTCAGTTTAGAATTTGAGGTTTACATTGTTAAAAGTTGAGTATCTGACTTTGCTAATTCCCTCGAACTGTGAAAGGCTGGGCAGGGCTGTTGAGTTCTTCCAGCACTTTCTGTTTCTGTTTCAGATCATCAGTTTATGTAGTTGTTTGTTTCATTAAAGATTGAGCAAGTTTACTTTTTTTTAAATAGGCTTTAGAGTTTGAAGTGGAATGTAACATTCTGAAGTGGTTGGCCAGGGTCAGTATTGACCTGCTGGAGAACTATAAACTAGGGTTTGTAAATACAAGCAAGCTACAAATATATTCAGCGGAGAAATACAGAGAAATAATCTTTCTCAGAGAGTAAGGAGGATGTGGAACCCACTACTACAGGATGTGGATGTGGCTGTGGCAAACAGCTCTGATACTTTCAAAATGAAAATAGGCAACTGGGTGAGAGTAAAAGGGTTAGAAAGACAGGCTGAGATAAGTCAGATGGAATAGGGGCGGGTCTCGTACGGAGTACTTGATTGGATTTGATTTATTATTGTCACTTGTACCTCAGTACAGTGAAACGTTTTGTGTTGTGTGCAGTACAAAGTGCATGAGGGTAAGAGAACAGAGAGAGAAATACACTGTTATGGTTATAGAGAAGGTGCATGAAGAGCTAGATCATCATTAAATTTAAAATTTGAGACGTCCATTCAGGAAGTCTAATAACAGCGGGGAAGAAACTGTTCGTGATCTGTTGGCTCGTGTGTTTAAGCTTTTCTATCTTCTGATTAGGAGAGAGTATCACCGGGTGGGAGGGCTCTTTGATGTTGGCAGCCTTCCTGAGGCACTGAGAAGTGGAGATGGAGTCAATGGATGGGAGGTTGGTTTGTCTGATGGACTGGGCTGTGTTCACAGCTCCCTGTAGTTTCTTATGGTCCTGGGCAGAGCAGCGTATAAACACCAGGTGGGATGGGTTGGGCTGAATGACCTTTTTCTGTGCTGTGTTGTAGAGTCATAGAGATGTACAGCACAGAAACAGACCTTTCGGTCCAACCCATCCATGCCGACCAGATGTCCCAACCCAATCTAGTCCCACCTGCCAGCACCCGGCCCATATCCCTCCAAACCCTTCCTATTCATATACCCATCCAAATGTCTTTCAGATGTTGCAATTGTACTAGCCTCCACCACTTCCTCTGGCAGCTCATTCCATACACGTACCACCCTGTGTGTGAAAAAGTTGCCCCTTAAGTCTCTTTTATATCTTTCCCCTCTCACCCTAAACCTATGCCCTTTAGTTCTGGACTCCCCGACCCCAGGGAAAAGACTTTGTCTATTTATCCAATCCAAGCCCCTCATGATTTTAGAAACCTCTATAAGGTCACCCCTCAGCCTCCGATGCTCCAGGGAAAACAGCCCTAGCGTATTTAACCTCTCCCTATAGCTCAAGTCCTCCAACCCTGGGAAACATCCTTGTAAATCTTTTCTGAACCCTTTCAAAGATTCACAACATCTTTCCGATAGGAAGGAGACCTGAATTGCACGCAATATTCCAACAGTGGCCTAACCAATATCCTGTACAGCCGCAACATGACCTCCCAACTCCTGTACTCAATACTCAGACCAAGAAAGGAAAGCATACCAAACACCGCCTTCACTATCTAGGGAAAACAGCCCCAGCCTGTTCAGCTTCTCCCTATAGCCCAAACTCTCCAACTCTGGCAACATCCTTGTAAATCTTTTCTGAACCCTTTCAAGTTTCAGAACATCCTTCCTATAGTAGGGAGACCAGAATTTCATGCAATATTCTAAAATGGCCTTACCAATATCCAATATAGCTGCAATATAACCTCCGAACCCCTGTACTCAATGCTCTGACCAATAAAGGAAAGCATACCAAATGCCTTCTTCACTATCCTATCTACCTGCGACTCCACTTTCAAGGAGCTATGAACCTGCACTCCAAGGTCTCTTTGTTCAGCAACACTCCTTAGGACCTTACCATTAAGGGTATAAGTCCTGCTAAGATTTGCTTTCCCAAAGTGCAGCACCTCGCATTTATCTGAATTAAACACCATCTCCCACTCCTCAGCCCATTGGCCCATCTGGTCCAGATCCTGTTGTAATCTGAGGTAACCCTCTTCGCTGTCCACTGCACCTCCA
>NC_057718.1:104609008-104618201 GCF_004010195.1 Chiloscyllium plagiosum | reverse complement strand
GAGTGTGTGGCGTTAAGATTAAATGATCAGTCACCAAGTGAGTATACTGTGCTCTTACAGAATAAAACATTGATCTGCTGGAGAGTGAATGCAATGGTGGAATGTGTTTTGTGTGTCCTCCCTAACAGGCTTTCAGGAATGACATTAAGGAACACCGAGAGCTGACTGCAAGTGTGCTAAAATCCGGAGAACACCTGCTCCAGTCGATGAGCAGTGCCACGCCAGGTATAAATCCTTCAGGAGCACGCAATTCTGCGCTTCATCTACAACACCCTTTATCTGACTCTCCCCCTCAGAATGCAAGCTGTTTGACTCATAAAACCAAACATTATTGGCAAAGGATTCTCTCTTTTACTCTTTACAAAGCAAAAGGGTCATTGTTGTTCCCTCTCCTTGGGTACTGTCGGCTTGTACTGGTTTAAAGCATGAATTGAATAGGAATGGGGGACAGGCCAATCAGCCCCCTTAAGTTTTCTGCTGATATTCAGTGAGATGCTGACACAGCAGTAATTAACTCCTTTGGTTATGCTTCTCTGATTGCCCTTGTCCCACTCAATTCTAACTATCTCTGAAGTAAAGTGATTCACTGACTGATTAGATTAGATTACTTACAGTGTGGAAACAGGCCCTTCGGCCCAACAAGTCCACACCGACCCGCCGAAGCACAACCCACCAAGACCCATTCCCCTACATTTACCCCTTCAGCTAACACTACGGGCAGTTTAGCATGGCCAATTCACCTAACCTGCACGTTTTTGGACTGCGGGAGGAAACTGGAGCACCCAGAGGAAACCCACGCAGACACGGGGAGAATGTTTTCTGTGTGTTAGTGATGTCACTCGTTTTCCTGCTGGGGTGGTCATTTTGTCTCAGGCTGTGAAATAACACAGTGAAGCAAGATAAGGGTGCTGTTTCAACTTCTTATTGAAACCTTTTGTCTAAACAAAATAATCAATCTTCTGTCTTACAAGAATTAACTGGTGAAAGAATCATCATTCTTCAGTTTTAAAAATCACAACAGGTTGCATAATCTAGAAAACATTCAAAGATGTTTTACAAAAAGAGCCAATAAATTAAAATGAACTCTAAATCAGAGATGACCAAACACTTATTCCAAGATTTACCAAATATGTGAATGATTTTCACATGACATAAAATAATTTCTTAAAATTCTGCTCAATTTTGTGTGCACTTCCAACATGATGTTCAAATTTTAAAGCAATCTCCTACTAGTCAACAAAACAGAGAATGCTGGAGAAACTCAGCAGATCTCTAATCTAATCTGGCAGCATCAGACACAAAGTGCTAACTGTATTTCTTTGGTTCAGAGAGAAACAGGAGTTAACACTTGGAGTCTGATCAAAACTCACTGGCCTGAAATGTTTGACCCAGCATTTCATGCTCTTTGTCTCTCTCCACAGATGCTGCCTGACCTGCTGAGTATCTCCCAACATTTCTTTTGGCTTTTGATTTGAATTTCCAGCATCTGTGAGGTTTTACTTGTGTATTGATTAGCCGTGTTTGCTACATTCAATGCTGCTTCTCTGACCTCCTCCTGCTCTGGTTTAGTTCTCAAGGAGACACTTGAATTGATCTCAAGACAATCCAAGCAGCTGAATGGGCATGCTGCCCACCTGTACTTGTCGATTCTTGCTACTATGGATAAGGTGAAAGATGATTTAGAGACCAAGCAACAGGAATTCGTATCTGCTGGTTTGGAAAGGCAATCAGCATTGGTAAAGAATAATTTCACCTTGAATCTTTTGTTTTGTAAATTGCTGAATGTGGTGAATTAAAAGAGCTCTGCTTATTTACTGTTAATATTATAGAAGGTGTAAAAGTCACCATAGTCAGACTGGACCGAGAGAGAGATGATGGGTGGAGGTTTAATCTGAGGGGCACCATGCCTCAGTGGAGGTGGGGGGGGGTGGAGGTTGAGAAGAATCCTTCATGGTAACCTCTGCAGGTATGGGATTTGAACTCATGTTGATAGCGTTGTTCACTCCAGTAGCCACTACCATCGATATTTTGGCATCATTCACCAACCATCCAGTCAACTGAGCAAACCTGCTGATAGTGTCCTACAGCAGCAATTCTGGCCTTGAGGGCAGTTGAGTCAACCCCATTGCTGTGAGTCTGGAGTCACGGGTAGTCTAAACCAGCTATGACCAGATTTCCTTCCCTAAAGGACATTGGTGAATCAGAGGGGTTTTGCTTTGCAACGATTGATAATGATTTCATGATTTCTATTAAGCTAGCTTTCAGTGTGACTGAATCCTTTCAATGACCTTCCATTATTAACAGTAAATGTGCACTTCCTGTGTGATTATGAAGGGACATTTAAATGCCTAACTAGGAGGAGCTATGAGGACATTGCAGCCAAATTAACACATAACTGGGGTTTTTCACTTCTCAGTAAACCCCTTGTGGTAGAAATGTAATTGTATAAGTTTTGCATTGTTAAAGTACAAACAGTTTGTAAACTGAGGACCGGGTGAGTCCTGAGGGGGTAATTCCTGCAAACTATTTTATTTGAGGGCATCATGGAGCCTTGAGCTAGTTCATCCATATCTGTGGAGCAGTCTACAAGAAAATGTGGCATTAAAATTACATTTCACTTATTTGTAAATTAAACCCTTATTTTTGGTCAGAATTAGATTTGTTGCTGGAATTTAGATGTGGGCTTTACAAATAATTTACTCCATACTCTTTTGTCAAACGCTTGGTTGTTTTGCTTTTAAAATGCTGTTAACATTTGCATAACTCGGAGATAGCTGAAAGCAAACAATTCCTTTCCTGTTCAGTCATTTGAAGCTTTCAAACACTGAAGGATATTTAATGTTACTAAAAGTTGAGGGTGTGGATTTGAACTGATTTAGCTGTTGTGAATTTAATTAGTGCATTGTTTGAAATTCTGGACAATCAAGTAAACTCTATTTTAATCACTGACAGATTGTTTCCATTTAAATAATTGTCTTTTTTTTAAGCAATGCTTCTCATATTTCAAAAACTGCATCAGATTTCGTGCAGACTTGTGGATTCTGGTTTTCACGTGAAATGTTTTTCCTTCTGGTTTCAGTGATGTTTTGGCTAAAGGTATGGTCTTTAAAAGTGTAGTACACGGCCATTTACATTGGAACTAATCATTCCTGTAATTGCTGGCCTTGAAGAAACAGGATGTTGGTGTCAGTTTCAGTGTTTCCCATCACATGATTCACTGAACCATGTCAGCACAATGTTACTTCATATTTAAATGTATTTATAGGGCTCAGAAACTTCAATCAAAGGAGGTTTGTGTAAAGTTGACTCATGTGCACTACTGACCTATCCCATCAAGACCACTGTGTATTCTGGAAGTCTTAATTTTAAAGCTGTGTTTACAGGATAGAGTACTTCCAGAATAGATCCACGGAGAAACCTGATGACTGTGTGTTGTTTTTCCAGATGCCAAGTGATGTTGAGGAACATGATGCATCAAACCACATGAATATGGATGATCTAGTTTAAAAGGGCTGGTGAAGTAGTGGGAGGGTGATGCTTCTTTTAATTCAAGTTTGGGAAGAACTTGTTCTGCAAAATTATTGGCTTAATTTTACACTTTTTTAAAAATAAAAAGTAATGAGCAATGAGTGTTTACACCTCCTGTAATTAATCTCTTCGTTTTATAATACTTAATTACTTTTATTGACACTTGAATTTGACCAGATTGAAAGTTTAATTAAAGTCACAAAAAAAAATATTGTTCACTTCCAAGACAAATGGAAGAAAATCAGTAACTCCATCAAATGTTGTGAATTACAGATAGAGCTCCTACATAAAAGCCTGCAAGTTGCAGTCCATACTGGGGTATACAGGACTTCTAGATGGACAAGACGACTTCCTCCTCCTATTGAGATGTAGGGTACTATCACCTCCCACAGTTAGGGGGAAGACATTGCTGGACTCCTCTCCCCACTCCTACTTCCATAAGCTGGTGGCTACAGGAAAAATTCAAAAGCACAAAATAACAGAATAGGGATTGACTAAAAAGATATTCATTTGAACCAGTTTCACTCCATAATTTCCATAGTACAAACAGAAAGGGATAACCCTCAGTCTGACTAGAAAAAAAGTGACAAAGTATTGTTGCCCAATAAGAAGCCTGATTGACCAAGTCAAGGTTCAACACTGAGTGTAAGCAACCTGTGTTAATTCAGGTAAAACGTGACTAGGTGAGTGCAATGAAGTTCTACAGGTGGTGTAGGTACAATAAACAAATCATATTTGACTAGATAGTTTTTTTTCTAAACTTTGTAAAATGACTTGTGTCTAAAAAATAACTTGCTGTCACTGTAGTGTTAATTAAAATTTATCTTAAGTAACCAGTGTGCATATAGTTTAAGTTGTTTTAGCAAGTTTGTGGATTGCAACAAGTGGAAGATGATCTGTTATTAGCAAGAGGAATGTGGAACCAAGGCCCACATCATACCAGCCATGATCTTAATGAATAGCAAAACAGAGCGGAGCTGAATTCGGAGTCATGGATATGCATCAGTGTTTGCAACTTGGTGTGAACCTGGGCTCCAAAACCGAACATTTAAGCAGTTAATCCAGAAACAATAGCAAAAATCTCCATTCCCACAAACCCACACAGTGAGGGAATTGCAATAATATCCAGCAAAAGGTCACATCCATTCTAAAAGGCTTATAGTAAGAAAGTGGATGACTGAAGATGACATGCAAGATTATAGTATGACTTTCCTCCAACTGTTATTCTTGCACGAAAGAATTCCTGTTTGAGCTGAAAACAAAAATAGTTACACAAGTGATCAGAAAAAGACATCAAGTGGAACTTGATGCCAGTGAAAGGGGGGCTGGCAGGTTACATAGCTTAATGTTACTGACTGTTGACATGGCCTCCTTTGAGAAGGTCAAACAGCAACTTGCATTTCTGTGCCTGTCTTGCACAATGCCAAAATGCTTCTCATAAGCTGACTGACTTGAAGGAGCCATTAGAATAGGGAGATCAAATGCTGTATTGAGGAGAAAATGGAATTTTAAAGACAAAATTACAATGTTGGGATTGGACAGAAAAAACAATGGTGGAAAGATATAAACCAGTCAGGGCAATTAATAGCGGCCGGCCATTAAGCCTGTTCCACCATTCAGTAAGATGGTGGCCTCCACTTCTTTGTCACCCCCTCTGCCCCTTGGATCCAAGATCTAACTCTGCCTTGTATACTCTCACTGTGGCACAGCCATTTAATGCAGGGTCTGGGTCAAAGACCAATAACCCTCAAAAGAAATGCTTCATCTAAAAGTAATTTCTCTTTATCCAGTCCTAAGTTTCCCCATGAAGGGAAACTTATTAGCATCATCTTTTCATTGTTAAACTCTGAGTACAGGGTCCAACCTACTCACCCGGTCCTCAGTAGAGGACCTGGTCAGCCTTCTTTGAATGGCCTCCAATGCAAACATGCCCCTCCCAGAGTAGCAAGACCAATGGCAGACATAATATTTCTGATGTAGTTTCACCAATGTCTGATATAAATGCAGCAAGACTTCACTGTTTTTATACTCCATGGCCCTTCCATTAATGGCCACCCGTTCATTCTATTTCCCTTCCCAATTACTTGCTGTACTTGCGCACAATATTTCAGATTCATGTAAAGGACATTCTGCAGTTGCAGTTCATCTCCATCCTGCCAAAGTAAACAATCTCACTTTCCATAAAATAACCCACCTGCCAAATTTCTCCCTCCTTCACAAACTATCCATAGCTGACATGTTGTCCTCATCACATTTTGCTACTTTAGCATGCAGTCAATCAAGTCCCTCATGTCAATGCTCAGCACTAATCCCAGTAACACTCCACTCACTACAGTTTTCCAATCTCAAAGTAATCCATGGGAGGGTGAACAGGTCCAGAGACGTGTAGGAGTTGGGAAAGGTTAGAAAGCAGCCATGAAGGGACATTGCATTTGCCTGTTCCTGTGGAGGGTAAACACCAAAAGACTGGGTGGGTCTCAGTGTTTCTGTGAAATTGATTTGTTATGATTATACTTCATTGAGATCATGTATTTCAATGTTTTCTATGTAATTAATAAATACATACAAAATAAAAAGAAATGTGGAAGAAAAAGTGCCATTAAGCATTTTATTTAGAATGAGTAAAAATAAATTTGAAGTAAATCACCCTTAACCATGCTTAAAATATTTTAATTATGTCCTTTCAAATTATATGGGTCCCTAGACTAGTCCTAAAAAATGAAATGAGTTAGCATGCCTGATATACTGTAACTGTTTACGGAACTTTCTGGAGAAAAGAACAACCCATCAGTATCCAGATGTACAGTTTCTAAAAATCCACAAAAATAAATGAAATTCACTTGTAAAAATGTCACCTGTTTTGAGCACCTCTTCAGTAAGCAATGTCCCTGTGCTCTCAAATGCAGTTTATAAATACAAGCCATTTTCCAAGGCAAATGGGAATCATAACAACCAGTGATCTACATTTTGAAAACTGTCATCCACAACCAAATCTACATTGAGATACAACAAATGAGATATATGCAGAATAAATAATTAAGACATTTAAAGCTCTGCAGCAGTTTAGCCCACTTTTATCTCGCAGGCTGTGAAGCTTTGTGGACCATTCTGTGCCACCGTGTTAGTTCTAAGTAATTCTAGAAAGTACAACATTCATTAAACACTTCTTCAGTTGTTTAATGTTACATATGTGCAACAAGTTACAATATCCTGCAGACACAAGTTATATGCAGAGAATATGAAGGTACTGCAGTGTAATTCTCTCGTATCTCCACAGAAAGTACTTGCAAAATCAGATCTGACACATAACATTTCACTAAACTTTATTGATGTCAATGAACATGACAAACACTTATGCTGCGTGATGTGAAATGGCTAAACTTCATCTTCAGAGCAGATCCAATGTTGACATTTAAAACATGCCATTATAAACAAAATCAATTTCTATAATAAACCGACCGCAGGAAAATCTGATAACAGGTTATGAGATTTATGCACATTATTAATGACTGGCAACACTTTAAAGTTTAAAACCATTCTGAAAATGAAGTTAGTCTCAAGTTGGAAATCTCAGCCAATAGTGGCTTTTCAGTCCCCAATTGTGTGTCTGGAAGGGAAAGGGGCAAGTCTGTAGTAGTGTAGCTACATACAGTATAATTCAGGCAACGTTTCTTACTTTTGGGCCTATTAAATTTATTAGGAGAATGTGAAAGCTCTTAGCAGCAACCCCCACTGGACGGCTTCACTGGTGTGCTCTGGATGTTTACATTGGACTTTTCAGAACCACCAGATGTAGCTCCAGGACCCATTCGCTTTTTAATCTCAGCAGCCATTGTCATGAAGGCTTGTTCTACATTTGTTGCATTCTTTGCACTGGTTTCCAAAAATGGAATCCCAAGGGAGTCTGCAAATTCCTGTTGACCAATAAGAGGAAATCATTACTCAGAAAGAACAACTGTTGTTTATATAGCAATGCAGCAACTCTCCTGCACCTTACGATGGCACCACAGATAAAATACTAAACCCACAAAGTTTCTTTCTGAACAGAATTGTGATAATGCACATTGTTCAAGATGAAACATGCACAATTACAATAAAACAGATATTCGGATTAGCAATACCAAGAGCTCCAAGTGTGCATAACTATGAAATATTGTTTCATATTGAAACTAGCCAGAATTGCTAGGATCCAAGCTAGACAATGGCCCCTTCTATTGGATTACAGCAACACATGGACAAAAGCTGATGTGTTTAATCGAAAGCCATCAAAGTGACCCAGGGGAGTTGGTGACAGGACACAGATTAACTGCATCATTAATTCAACTGAAAAATATAATTTGACACAAAGCCACAAAAGGAAATGACAACAGAAAGAGACAGACTTTAAGGAGCTTTTAAAATGAGAGAGATGCTGAGGTCCTCAGTGAAAGCAAATGAACACATGACCAAAATGATGCAAACTGTTGTAATCAGAAATATGTAGGCCAGAACTGGACTGCAGATAGATCTGGGGGCTTTTGTAAAGCAGGAAGAGGATTTTGAAATTGAGACAGTGACAGGCACCGGGGGGACATTGCACTGCAGAAAACACAGGAGTGATGGGGGAATAGGATTTGGTTAGCAGAGGTCAAGTTTATAGGATTAAAGTCTGGGCCACTCAGAGACCAATGTTTAAAAACTACACAAATGAAATTTGTGCATGAACACCACTGCTGATAATCAAATATTTGAACTGCAGAAATGCTCAACAATTACACTGCTTCTACTTCATATAGATACCAGCACAGATCTCAAAGAAAATAATTGTGCAGGAAAGTTCAAATTAAGCAGCATCTTAAAAGATCATAATTAAGCCTCAGTGCTTAAAGAAGCCTACATCATACATTATAGCTAATACTGGTGGGCAGATAGCCCACAGGTAGCAGACAAACGCAATGAGTAATGACTTGCTGGAAATCTGGCATCATGACCATACAGCTGGCATATAACAGGATGAAAGCCAGGAATGGATCACCATGGTTTATCTCGACTCCAAAAATATCATCTAATATACACCTCAAGTAGGTCAATTTTAAAAATCTAAAATTGAACTGGCTCCCACTTGAATTTTATGCAAGACTTACACTTCAAGTCATAGAGTCATAGAGATGTACAGCACGGAAACAGACCCTTTGGTGCAACTTGTCCATGCCAACCAGATATCCCAACCCAATCTAGTCCCACCTGCCAGCACCCGGCCCATATCCCTCCAAACCCTTCCTATTCACATACCCATCCAAATGCCTCTTAAATGTTGCAATTGTACCAGCCTCCACCACATCCTCTGGCATCTCATTCCATACACGTACCACCCTCTGCGTGAAAAAGTTGCCCCTTAGGTCTCTTATATCTTTCTCCTCTCACCCTAAGCCTATGCCCTCTAGTTCTGGACTCCCCTTCCCCAGGGGAAAAGACTTTGTCTATTTACCCCATCTATACTCATGATTTTATAAACCTCTACAAGGTCACCCCTCAGTCTCCAACGCTCCAGGGAAAACAGCCCCAGCCTGTTCAGCCTCTCCCTATAGCTCAAATCCTCCAACCCTGGCAACATCCTTGTAAATCTTTTCTGAACCCTTTCAAGTTTCACAACATCTTTCTGATAGGAAGGAGACCAGAATTGCAC
>NC_057718.1:104601527-104608888 GCF_004010195.1 Chiloscyllium plagiosum | reverse complement strand
CATTTATGAATTAAACTCCATCTGCTATTTCTCAGCCCATTGGCCCATCTGGTCAAGATCCTGTTGTAATCTGAGGTAACCCTCTTCGCTGTCCACTACACCTCCAATTTTGATGTCTTCTGCAAACTTACTAACTGTACCTCTTAAGATCTCTATTCAAATGTAACAGTGGAAACCATTATCAGTGCAATAATTTTAAGAGATAAACTTTTTTTAAAGAGTCAAGTTTAGTTTTTAAGTATTTAAAGGTTAGCCTGTTTCTTGCTATTGTCTAGTACTGCCAATATATTTGCAGAAATGAATTCAAATACTTCCCTCACTACTAACTTTTCAGGAAAATGCAATGAAATGCTGGCCTTAAGTTCAAGAACATCAGAGACTGACTTTTCACAACATACCTTTGCTGTTGTATAGTCCACTACTTTCTTTGTTGTCAGGTCACATTTGTTCCCTACCAATAACTTGTTAACATTTTCACTGGCATAACGATCTATCTCCTGAAGCCACTGCTTTACATTGTTGAAGGACTCCTGGAGGAAAGAAACAAAAATAGTTTGAAAAGGTAGCCGTCTCTTCCTCATCGTCCCAAAGGTACATTCAGGAGCAGGTTCACAAACCCTGACCAGAGATTCCATCCTGAAAGAGAATGTCGATGGAGGTTTACTTCCACTGGTCGCACTTTTTGATTCGCAACCCAAATCTCATTTAAAGAAAAGCCAAAAAGACCAAAAATGCTCAGATCAAAAAGGTAAAAGATCTAATGGAGTTGTCTCTTTTCACAAAGAGACACATCTGGTGCAAAGAATTACCCAAAACCAAACCACATCTACTTTAAGATATGACTGTTCAGCTAATGTGTTGTTTTAGAAGAGGGGAATGTTTGGTTAGCAGAGCAGTTTTTTGAAGGGTTGAAAAATGTGATGCTGAAAAAACACAGCAGGCCAGGCAGCATCTGAGGAGCAGGAGAATCGATGTTTCGGGCATAATTCCTAGGCGGAAGATGAGGCACTCTTCCTCCGGGGTGTCGTGTGGTCAGGGTCTGGCGATGGAGGAGGCCAAGCACCTGCATGTCCTCGGCAGAGTGGGAAGGGGAGTTAAAGTGTTCAGCCACGGGGCAGTTGGGTTGGTTGGTCCGGGTGTCCCAGAGGTGTTCCCTGAAACGTTCCGCAAGTAGGCGGCCTGTCTCCCCAATGTAGCGGAGACCACATCGGGTGCAGCGGATACAGTAAGTGATGTGTGTGGAGGTGCAGGTGAATTTGGGACGGATATGGAAGGATCCATTGGGGCCTTGGAGGGAGGTGAGGGGGGAGGTGTGGGCGCAAGTTTTGCACCTCCTACCTTTGGGGCCTTGGAGGGAGGTGAGGGGGGAGGTGTGGGCGCAAGTTTTGCATTTCTTGTGGTTGCAGGGGATGGTGCTGGGAGTGGAGGTTGGGTCGGTGGAGGGTGTGGACCTGACGAGGGAGTCGCGGAGGGATTGGTCTCTCCGGAATGCTGATTGGGGTGGGGAGGGAAATATATCCCTGGTGGTGGGGTCATTTTGAAGGTGGCAGAAATGACGGAGGATGATGCGATGTATCTGGAGGGTAGTGGAGTGGAAGGTGAGGACCAGTGGGGTTCTGTCCTGGTGGCGATTGGAGGGGTGGGGTTCAAGGGCGGAGGAGCAGGAAGTGGAGGAGATGCGGTGGAGAGCATCGTCAACCACGTCTGAGGGGAAATTGCGGTCTTTGAAGAAGGAGTGTCAGCCCAAGTCTGGATATTGTCCAGATCTTGTTGTATTTGAACATGGATTGTTTCAGTATCTGAGAAGTCGCAAATGGTGAACATTGTGCAATCACCGATGAACATTCCCACTTTTGACTTTATGACGGAAGGAAGGTCATTGGTGAAGCAGCTGAAGATGCAGTTAGCAAATACTATCCAATCACAAAATTACAACTAACAGTTACATTACAAACATATGAATTAGGAGTTGGTCATTCAGCACTCGATCCTGATAGATTCTGATTAAACAGGTCGTGGAACACTATCTACTTTAAAATTATTCAAGAAATCTGCTTTCAGGTTAAGGAGTTCCAAAGACCCACAACACTCAGAGAAATAAAAAAATCACCTTATCTGTTTTAACAACAGAAATTGCTGGAAAAACTCAGCAGGTCTGACAGCATTTGTGGGAGAAATCAGAGTTAACATTTCAAGTCCAGTGACCTTTCCTCAGAAGTGACCAATAACCCATAGTTTTAGAATTTTCCATAAGAGGGAGCGTTCTTTCTAAATTTATCCTGCCAAGGCTCCTCAAGATTTTATACGCTTAAACCAAATTGTCTTTTACTCCAGTAACTTCCAGGAGGTACAAGTCAAGCTTATCGAACCTTTCCTCATAAGACAACCTGCCATTCCAGGAATTAATGTAATAAAATTCAGTGTTTCAGGTTTGCAAAGTCTGACTGGAGTGTGATTAGTACCTTGGCTATTGTGAAAAGTGAAGGAACACATTGTCTCATGTGATCTGTCTGACTCTGGGACATTCAGCCTACACCAACACTAATACTCATACACACTACTTATTTGTTTGGTAGGCAGGAGGTTTTTTTGACTTGACGGCAGCACCCTAAGTAGCAAACACCACTTGTATTCCCGGTGCATAGCAGCAGTATGAAACTGCTAGTTACTTACACATCTGAAATATCTTACCCTTCTGGAATAATCTGAGGTCACCTGGCAACTTTTCATGTCTGAGCGTGGCAAACTCAGGCCTATTTTAAAAAAAACTCTCCTTGTGGGACATGGTTGTCATTGGCTGGTCAGCATTTATCACCCATCCCTAGCTGGTCTTGAAAAGGATGGTGCAGAGATTTACCAGGATGTTGCCAAGGCTGGAGAGCTTTAGTTATGAAAAAACACTGGGGTTGTTTTTAATCAGAGCAGAGAGGATTGAGAAGTCACAAGATTGAAAAGTATAAAAATATAAGTGGCATTGATAGGGTAGACAAGAGTAACCTTTCCCCTAGATGGAGGGCTCAATTACCAGTGGATATAGATTTAAGTCATTCCTGATGAAGGGCTTATGCCCAAAACGTCGATTCTCCTGCTCCTCGGATGCTGCCTGGCCTTTGTTTCTCTAGCACCACATTTTTCTAACTCTGGTACTCCAGCATCTGCAGTCCTCACTTTCTCCCAGTTTTTTGAAGGGACCTGTTTCATTCAGCAAACCAGACAGACTTAGTTTAGTGCATCAACTGTGTCCTTGAATGTCAATTGAGATGTTATTCTCAAAACCTGAAGTGGGATTTAAATTTACATTTTGGTTCAAGTGGTACATGCATCAGTGATCAGGCCAAGGTGTAGAAATCAAACAGGAAGAAGTTTTATCCATTGAAATCTCTTGCTCCAGAAAGATTCAGACAAACTGCAATGACTCCACTGGTGTTGAGTGAGACCTGTTCACTATACACAGATTAGAATCAAGATATGATCATCCACATTTGTCCACCTTGTCTATTTATCCACTGAAGTCAACAGGGAGTGCTACAACATTTAACCACTGGCCGACATCATTTTCATGAACAGTTTTGGTTTTAATGATGTAACTGTATCTGCCTAATATGCTTTCACGTTTTCCAGTGTGTTTATCAGTTCTACATTTGTATGATTGAAATGACCAAAAGTTAATTATATTCAACACTTATATTAGCGCATTTCATGGGTCAATTTCATTCACTTAATATGCACATATTTTTGTTTTGATTGTAATTGCAAGATCCCCAGTCTATGTTGTACAATATTCAGCTCTTTAACTCACCCAGGAAAAGAAAACCTATGCCCAAAGGTACTAAAATAGACTGACTGGTACTTTATAAAGAATGCAAAGAAGCTTAAATCAGACAATTAAAATGAAGCAGGGGAGTGGTGGGACTGAAGACAACAGATACAATCCTCTGTCTCTATCTACCTAGACAACCTTTTGCATAAGAGCTGTACAGCACAGGAACAGACCCTTCAGTCCAACTCATCCATGCTGACCAGATAGCTTAAATTAATCTAGTGTCATTTCTCTAGCATTTGGTCCATAACACTAAACCCTCCCTATTCATATACGATGCCTTTTTAAGTGCTGTAATTGTACCAGCCTCCACGACTTCCTCTGGCAACTCATTCCATACACACACCACCCTGTGAAAAAGTTGCCCCTTAGATCCTTTTTATATCTTTCCCCTCTCACCTTAAACTGATGCCCTCTAGTTCTGGTCTCTCCATTCTGGAGAAAAGACTTGTCTATTTATCTTAGTCATGCCTCTCATGATTTTATAAACTTCAATAAGGTCACTCCTCAGCCTCTGAAGCTCTAGGGAAAATAGCCTCAGCCTTCCCTGATAGCACAAACTCTCCAACCCTGGCAACATCCTTGTATATCTTTTCGGAACCCTTTCAAGTTTCAGAACATCCTTCCTATAGCAGGAAGACCAGAATTCATGCAATATTCTAAAATGGCCGTACCAATATCCAATATAGCTGCAATATAACCTCCGAACCCCTGTACTCAATGCTCTGACCAATAACGGAAAGCATACCAAACGCCTTCTTCACTATCCTATCTACCTGCAACTCTACTTTCGAGGAGCTATGAACCTGCACTCCAAGGTCTCTTTGTTCAGCAACACTCCCTAGGACCTCACCATTAAGTCCTGCTAAAATTTGCCTTTCCAAAATGCAGCACCTCACATTTATCTAAATTAAACTCCACCTGCCACTCGTCAGCTCACTGGCTCATCAGATCAAGGTCCTGTTGTAAGGAGGTAACTATGCCTGACGTCAAGAGCTCATTTTCCATGAGCAGATTGAGTTTTAATGATATAACTACATCTGACCAACATGCTTTCACTGTGTAGTTTTACCGTACCTGGTCTGTAACATCATATACGACTATGATGCCATGTGCTCCTCTGTAATAACTGGACGTGATTGTTCGAAACCTTTCCTGACCAGCTGTGTCCCACTGGAAGCAAGAGAAACAGAAATTCCTTTTCAGTCAGAGTTGAAATCATCGCAGCTAATGGGTCAGAATCTTAAACAATAATTATTCTGAAGTGGATGCCAGCTATTATTGCCCATGCACGTTGTGTTTAAAAAGAAACTCACATGTGGGATGTGGGTCTCACAGACCAGGCAAGCTTTTATTGCCCATCCCCAGATGCCCTTGAGGTGGTGGTGGCAAGGTGCCTTCATGAACCGCCACAGTCCATGTACCTTTAGAGAGGGAATTCCCAGAATTTCAACCCAGGAACACTGAAAGGACAGCCATATGTTTCCAAGTCAGTTTGGCAAGTAGCTTGAAGATGGTGGTGGTCCTATGTATCTGCTGCCCTTGTCCTTCTCAATGGAAGTGGTTGTGAGTTGGAAGGTGCTGTCTGAGAATCTTTGGTGAATTTCTGCAGTGCATCTTATAGATAATACACACTGTTGCTGCTTCTGAGCATTGGTGGTGGAGGGAGTGGATGTTTGCGGATGTGGTGCCAATCGAGTAGGCTGTTTTATCCTGGATGGGTGCTGTGGGAGAGTAGTATCCACCAGGCAAGTGGGGAGTATTCCATCACACTGCTGATTTGACGATGGTTGACAGGCTTTGGGGAGTCAGGTGAGAGTTACTAGCTGCAGTATTTCTAGCCTATGACATGCTCCTGCATCCCCTGCATTTACACGGCTGGGTCCAGTCTGGTCACTGGTAACCCCCGGAATGTTGAGAGTCAGGGAGATCAGTGATGGTGATGCCATTGATTGTCAAGGGGCAGTACATAGATGTTCCTTATGGAAGCTAATCACTGGCAGACATCTGTGGCACAAATACTACTCCCCCACTTGCCAGTCCAAGCCTGGATTTTATTCAGGCTTTGCAGCATTTGGACATGGACTGTTTCAGCATCTTAGGAGTGTGATGATGCTGAGCATGGTGCAATTATCAGCAGATATTTCCACTTCTGACCTGATGGAGGGGAGGCCATTGATGAAGCAGCTGATGATGACTGGGTCTGGGACACTATCCTGAGGGATGCATGCAGAGGTGTCTCGGAGCTGAGATAATTGACCTCCAACAACCACAACCATTTTCCTATGTGCCAGGTACAATTACAACCAGTGCAGAATATGACTCCCTACCACTCAGATCCCCATCCCCACCAGATTTGCTGGGGTTCCATCAAAAGTGGTCTTGATATCAAGGGCTATCACTCTCACCTCTGGAGTTCAACTCTTTAGTCCATGTTTGAACCAAGGCTGTAATGAGGTCAGGAGTTGAGGGGTCCTGGCGGAACTCAAACTGGGTGTCACTGAGCAGGTGCTATTCGACAGCACTACTGATGCCACATTCCATCACTTTACTGATGCGGTGTAGACTGATGGGGTGGTAATTTACTGGATTTGATTTGTTCTGCTTTGTGTGGGACTTGCTTGGGAAACTTCCCACATTGTTCAGCAGATACCAGTACTGCAGGAATTGATAGGAAATGATAGGATTTGAATGGACGTCCCCAAAACATTAGCCAGGGGATCTGGATTGCTATTTTAGTCTCAATACTACTATGCTATCACCTCCTGTAACACTAAAACATGAGTCAGTTTTCCAAATTTGTTTTGTGTTTTCATTTAAAAATCATGAAATAGCACATTAGAAATATTTTACCTGGATTCTAGCAATTTCATTATTTAAATTCTGCAGCATTTAGAGATACTTACAATTTGAAGTTTGATAGTCTTGCCGTCTAACTCTATAGTTCTGATTTTGAAGTCCACACCGATTGTACTGATATAACTTTCTGTGTACGTATCATCCTGGAAATTAACAGAATATTCAAGCTTGATATTGTGAAGTACAGTGTGACCAGAATGAAACCACCACCTTGCTGTCGATTAACAATCAATCTGAATTGTTCTCAGTGTTATGGTTTCGTGGCTTCACCCATCTGGACTGTAATATCTATTCAAACCCAGAACTGGGTTGCATTTTGGAAACATGTTAAGAAATTATGAAGTACCTCTCTGCAAAGATAGGACCTAAAAGTGCACTCAGTGTTAATAATGGTTACAGCTGTTTTAAAAATGCTGTTTACCTTCAAAAGGAATAGACTGCCATATTTTTTGAGGAAGTAACAAAGACGATTGATGAGGACAGAGCGGTAGATGTGATCTATATGGACTTCAGTAAGGCGTTTCACAAGGTTCCCCATGGGACACTGGTTAGCAAGGTTAGATCTCACGGAATACAGGGAGAACTAGCTATTTGGATACAGAACTGGCTCAAAGGTAGAAGACAGAAGGTGGTGGTGGAGGGTTGTTTTTCAGACTGGAGGCCTGTGACCAGTGGAGTGCCA
>NC_057718.1:104587301-104601386 GCF_004010195.1 Chiloscyllium plagiosum | reverse complement strand
TGGAGTCGCAGGTAGATAGGATAGTGAAGGCGGCGTTTGGTATGCTCTCCTTTATTGGTCAGAGTATTGAGTGCAGGAGTTGGGAAGTCATGTTGCGGCTGTACGGGACATTGGTTAGGCCACTGTTGGACTATTGTGTGGAATTCTGGTCTTCCTATCAGAAAGATGTTGTGAAACTTGAAAGGGTTCAGAAAAGATTTACAAGGATGTTGCCAGGGTTGGAGGATTTGAGCTACAGGGAGAGGCTGAACAGGCTGGGGCTGTTTTCCCTGGAGCGTCAGAGGCTGAGGGGTGACCTTACAGAGGTTTACAAAATTATGAGGGGCATGGATAGGGTAAATAGGCAAAGTCTTTTCCCTGAGGTCAGGGAGTCCAGAACTAGAGGGCATAGAGACCTGCAGGGCAACGTTTTCACAGAGGGTGGTACGTGTATGGAATGAGCTGCCAGAGGAAGTGGTGGAGGCTGGTACAACTGCAACATTTTAGAGGAAGTTGGATGAATAGGAAGAGTTTGGAGGGATAAGGGCCGGGTGCTGGCAGGTGGGACTCGATTGGGTTGGGACATCTGGTCGGCATGGACGGGTTGGACCGAGGGGTTTGTTTCCATGCTGTACATCTCTATGATTATTTGTTTTCAATTCTGATAATACTACTGTCTGCAGTTTGCATTCACGAACTAAATAGATCCTCATGAGCAGAAATGTAATCAGTTAGTGCGTGGGACTGAAGGTCCCTCCCAGATTATAATAATCAGTACAACACATGCCAAAGAAAGCAATCAAAGCATCTTTTACTTATGGTGAAAAGACACATGCAACAATGAGTTTCTGACTACCACTTAGTGGAAGCACCTATAAAATTATGCCAGAAAATGAACAGAAGCACTTTTGCTGTTATATTGCTCCCGGTAGTTTTCAGTTTTCTGAGTAGTTAGCACCAGCCCCAAAGTTTAACAAGCTTACAACCAGCCATGCATTCTGAGCATGAGGAACATTGTGTTGATCAAGGATCATGTTAAGGAAAAATAGCTACAGATATTAACTTGCAAGCTGCTGCTTTTTGAAACAGCTGTATGCAACAGGACAACTTCGGTTTTGACTGCTCAAACTTATGAAAATAGCCCTGCATTAACACCCTCGTCTTGGGTGGTGAGTAAAGACTGGAAGCAGTTTCTTAAAAGTACTATCAATTGCTTTCATAGTACTAGGAGTGAGACAATTCAGGACAGCATTTTTACAGCAAAAGAGTTTCCTGAAACAGTGCTCCCAGCTGCAACAGGAACAATGCACAATGTTTTAGAAGAAGGCTGATTCAATTTCAAACTGACAAACGCAGTTTCAGCCTGCCCTCAGCCAACCCAGTTGGAAGGAGGGACATAAACATCACAAAATGCAAATGCTGGGTGTGGCACATTTGCTTCTTCATCTTGCGACAGCTTGGTTAATTTAGCTCTCAACAAGGCGAGTAGAGTGGTGTGAAAGGTCAGCAGGAGCACTCTTCCATTGTAACTCTACAAGAACATCATGGATCAGACTAAGGACTGTAAAAAAAAAAATCATGTCTCTCTACCTTTCTGCATTGGCTGGTTTGTATGTTAGGACTTGTAGGACATTTTGTTCCTTTTTAATACTGTTGAACACAACGGTTTTCATATTTCCAATTGAGGCATTTTAATTGGATTCAGGACACTACATTCTGTAATTAATGTCCATCCATGCATAACATGTCAACTTACATCCTAGTCCTGAGTTACCATAGAAATTCCTCAACTTTCCCCATCCCAAACTCCATGTGTATCAGTTGCCTTGCTGTTTAAGGCACACAAGTGGAGCACAATCTGAACAAACAGGAGTGTTTCCAGTTTAGCCACCAATTTAGTTTTTCTGCTCAGATTACAGTTTTTATGCAAGATCACCAATTGGCAAAGATTTTAATTGGTGGGGAAAGAAGGGGAACAGTTTACATTTCCTCCTATTTTGCCCACTTCCTAACCATTCCACCCTTAAAAAGCTAAGTTGCAAATACGAACATTTCTGAAAACAATTAGATAAATCACCATGAACCAAAAGTCACATGCTTAACACTTTCAAATTTTCAGCGAGGTCAGGATCCCAAGTGAGGACATGAGCCGAAATTTCAGAGGTACAAAGCTCTGAGACAGCAATGGGCACGATGGAACTCTGACCAAGTTGTAACAGCCAGGTCTCCCTTCTGACATAGCTCTGCTCTCAACACCCCATTGAGGGCTTGCAAATGTTTACAAGCCTCAAAGGGTTCATAGTCAGGGAACACTTGGGAAGCATTGCATTGGATACTTTGCCCTGGAACACAGTTAAGAAATTACAAACCTGTAATTTACTACCTTTATCTGTGAGTTTCCAATGTAGGGTGTCACAGTGCATTATCAACATGCTCGCCCTCCTTTACAAACTATCCCAAGCAGACAGAAAAGAATAAATCTTATTTGGCCCAACTTTTACCAGCCACAAGAATTAATGCAACTCAAAATTAGTTGCAAAGTTTTCTGTTATGAGAAGTAAATTAAATATTTTGGAAACTGTGCTGAGATAGCACAAAGGAGTGAAAGAATAAAGTTAGCAGACATGAAGTCCAATTGGATTTCGACATATTCAATTTACACACAGATTCCCTGTTTGTGAAACTTAAGGCAAACAACAGGCAACAATGAAAGTTTTCAATCCAAACAAAACAAACTAGAAACCTCATCATTCATCTGTAAACAGTGTGCAGTGTTATACAGCTACAACCCTTGGAGGAATAACAAGGCAAAAGAAACATTTCAGAGATTTAATTCTGCTTGATACAAAAAGGTGGGACAGTTACTATCATATCCCAAATTTTTGTCCATGGGAGAAGGTAGGAAAATAGTGAGCTCAGACCATGACTCCAAGGCAAGCTGCAATATACGCAAGAAATAGGACAATGTTAAAAATCACACAACACCAGGCTATAGTCCAAAAGGTTTATTTGGAAACACTAGGTTTCAGAGCGTCGCTCCTTCATCAGGTGGTTGTGGAGTATATGACAGTAATACACAATTTATAGCAAACGTTTAGCGTCATACAGTGATATACTGAACAAACCTGAATTGTTAAGTCTTAAGTTATTTTGAAAAAGTGACTTAAAAGTAGTTCTTGGATTTACATATTAATGAACCGAAACCTGCATTCTAAAAGGTGAAAGACTTAACAATCCAGATTTGTTCAATAAATCACTAACTATTCACATTGCCTCTTTTGCAGATGATGTTTCCTTTATGAGTAGGAACAGTTTCTCTTTCTCAACTCTAGACAGCCCACTCAGTTTTGAAAACCTCCATCAAGAAAGGTTTGTTACCTGCCCCCTCTGTACTCCCCATTTACAGCTAGAAAAATGGCTCAGAAATCATTGAGGGTGGCCATTGCAGTAAGTGTGGCCCAAATAATTCCCCTCTCATCCACTAACTAGCAAACAGGGCAAAAAACTAGCAGCTGTGTCCTGCCTTTTACTTTGTTCACCATGCCCAACTTCTAAACCCCTTCCACCTTCCCTCCTCCCCTCCAAACAAAAAAACATCCTGAGAACAGCAAATGTCAGAGTCCAAAACCCAAAGCAGAGCGACATGACCAAGGTAATCAAGGCAGTAATCAGGGCAAGTTAAATTATAGCACTACACCCATCATTTATGCTACCTTCCACCACATAGGAAGGGTTCCATAAGCAAGGGAGACATGACTATCGGGATCAATACATTTCAAAGAGGTTCCATTGAAATTCATCCATCCACTGTCTCCATTTTCATAGTTGACAAAATGTTTAATCTCTTTTGCAGATAGTCAATTAAAACTGAAACGCAAATGTATACTTGTAAACTATAAACATGCCCCTCAAGATTCATTCACAATTAGACACCAGCATGAACAGTGCATGAAAGGAGTGTTTCATTTTGGAAGATTGATGAAATTACAGTGAAGAGCATCAAGATAGCCAGGTTTCACCACTACCAAACTATCTTGGCTTTGAGTTACACCTAGTAGCAAACATGTCCCACATCACATACTTCATACATGACCCCTGCCATATTTGCAGAGGATTTGAAATCCACACCTTTGCAATGGTTTCCTTTCCAAGCAGCAACAGTTTGCCCAGTCAGTTTTGAAACCCTCAATGAAGGAAGGCTTGTTCCCTGCCCTCAACCATACTCCCCATTGACTGCCACATTAGTAAGAAACCAATTCATTTTACTTTTGCAATTACACCAGATTCTCATCACCTTAGTTATTTTACTGCACAATGTTACTAAACCACTAAGTAATCTAATCTAAAAACCAAATGTAACAGGTACAAACATCAGCACAGGATAACAAGAGCCCAGCTTCGGCTGCCTCGGTTTGCCTCTCAGTTTTGAGGGGTTTTTTTGGGGTGGAGGAAACGAGCAAGGCCATAAAATATCGGCACAGAATTAAGCCATTCAGCCCATCAGATCAACTATGCCATTTGATCATGGCTGGAATGTTTCTCAACCCCATTCTCCTACCTTCGCCCCATAACCCTTGAACCCCTTACTAATCAAGAACTTCTCTCTTTCAATGGCCAGGCCTATAAAAGCCCTCTGCATCAATGAGCTTCACAGATTCACCACCCTAGTCTCTGCTACCAGTGGAAGCATACTCTTCATGTCCACTCAATCAAGTATTCTGTACATTTCTGTCTAATCTCCCCCTCAATCCTTTACATCCATTAAATACGGATCCAGAGTCCTCAAATGCTTTTCATATGACAAGCCCTTCATTCCTGGGATCATACTTGTAAATCTCCTCTGAAACCCCTCCAATGACAGCACATCCTTCCTTAGATACAGGGTCCAAAAAGGCTCTCAATATTCCAAGCATGGTCTGACCACAGCATCTGCAGCCTCAGCAGTACATTTCTACTCCTGAATTCTAGTCCTCTTGAAGCGAATGCTGACTTGGCATTTGCCTTGCCAACTGAACCAGCATGTTAACTTTAAGAGATAGTTCTGAACCAGGACTCTCAGGTTACTTGTGCTTCAGACTTCCAAAGCCTTTCCCCATTGAGTAAATAGCCTATACTTTTCTTCCTATCAGAGTGCATAAACTCTCACTTTCCCACATTGTATTCCATCTATCACTTGTCTGTCCACTTTCCATGCTTATTGAAGTCCTTTTGCAGACTCCACTGCTTCCACAACACTCCCTCCATCTTTGTGACAACTGCAAGATTAGCAGCAATGCCCTCAGTTCCTTCATCCAAGTTGTTAACATATAACCAGAATAGCTGTGGGTCCCAACACTAGCCCATGATATTCCACTAGTCACCATCTTGAAAAAGCCTCCTTTAGCCCCACTCTGCCTTTTGCCAGTCAGCCAATCCTCTGTCCATGCGAGTACCTTGCCTCGAACACCATGAGTTCTTACTGAGCAACCTCCTGTGCTGCACCATATCAAAGGCCTTCTGAAATTCCGAGTAGATCACATTAATTTGCTCTCCTTTATCTAACTTGCTCATTACCTTTTCAAAGAATTCTAACAGATCTGTTCGGCATGACCTCCCTTGACAAAGCCACCTGTTTTCCCTGGAGAGTCGGGGGCTGAGGGGTGACCTATAGAGGTTTATGAAATCACGAGGGGCATGGATAAGATAAACAAAGTCTCTTCCTTGGGATGGAGCAGACCAGAACTAAAGGGCATAGGTTTAGGGTAAAGGGAGAAAGATATAAAAAATAGGGGCGGCTTTTTCACAAAGAGGATGGTACGTTTATGGATTGAGGGGCCGAAGGAATGGTGGAAGCTGGTACAATTGCAACATTTAAAAGGCATCTGGATGGGTTTATGAATAGGAAGGGTTTGGAGGAAAATGAGCTGGGTGCTGGCAAGTGGAACTAGATTGGGTTGGGATATCTGGTTGGCATAGACAAGTTGGACCGAAGGGTCTGTTTCCATGCTGTACATCTCTATGATTCAGCCCTATTTTACCATGCACTTCCAAGTACTCTGCAGTCTCATTTTAAAGTGGGTTTTAAAATCTTACCAAAAACTGACGTCAGACTAATCAGCTTATAGTTTCCTGTCATCCCTAGTGTCTTAAACAGGGATGTTACATTAGCAATTTTCCAGTTTTCTGGGACTCTCCCTGACTCCAGTGATTGCTGAAAGATCAATCTTCTCAGTTATCTCTTTCAGAATTACGGGGTGCAGTCCATCTGATCCAGGTGATTTATCCACCTCCAGACTTTTCAGCTTCCCTAGCACCTTCTCCTTAGTGATGGCAATTATTCTCATTTCTGCCCCGACTCTCGAAATTCCAGTACACTGCTGGTGTCTTGCACTCTGCCATTTTTTTGCTCCCCATTACTACTATCCAGCCTTATTCGCCAGCAGACCAATATCTAAAAAGACCGCTGTAATAGCTAGCTTTCTCTTACACTTCAGTGTCTCCCTTATTGCTATTTTAAAGCTATTTGCTGGCTTTTAAAAGGGTTTCCAGAAATATTCACATTATATGTTTTGTTTTCATGCTGAAAAATGTGTTGCTGGAAAAGCGCAGCAGGTCAGGCAACATCCAAGGAGGAGAATCGACGTTTTGGGCATAAGCCCTTCTTCTTATGCCCGCAACATCGATTCTCCTGTTCCTTGGATGCTGCCTGACCCGCTGCACTTTTCCAGCACCACATTTTTCAGCTCTGATCTCCAGCATCTGCAGTCCACCCTTTCTCCAGGTTTGTTTTTATGCAGTCTGACTTGCCTTATTAGCCACGGTTTTCTCATTCTTCCCTGTCTGTTTCTTCTTCCTTGGGACGAAATTTTGCTGTGCCTCTCAAATTATCCCATAAACTCCTGCTATTGCCACTTCATGATTTTCCAACTAGGCTTCTCTTCCAATTAACTCAGACTAGCTCCTCCCTCAAATCTGTGTAGTTACCTTTACTCAATTGTAATATTGTTAGATCTGATTCCAGCTTCTCCTGCTCCAACTGAAGGGTGAATTCTTTCATATTATGGTCACTGCTCCCTAAGGATTCCTTCAGCTCAAGTCTACCTTTTTATACAGTGCCTGGCCCAGCATCTCTATTTCATTTAATTAGTACTTAATTTGACTTTTAAAGATTTCATACTAGTCATTTAGTTGTAAGCCTGTAAATATTTCCCTTATTTACGTTCAATCTGAAAGTAACTAATAATAGTCAGTCAAATTAATAGCTATCACCAACGAGTGAGCGTAGTTCTCCTGGGATGTCACAATTTTTGTGCTGAGCCTCTGATCCTGAGCTTCTATTTATCCTGTTAAAAACCCTTATAAGCTATGAGGCAAAAAAAAAGCATACAAAAAGCACCTCTTCCCCTCTGCTCCAAATTCCTCTGAACTATATACTCTGGCTGTGTGTCACTCTGGATGCAATCTCTCCTTTACTGTACAAAGCTTACTGATCTCAGGGAGATAAACAGTACAAGAAAGGAGACAACTGTCTTCTAGCAGATGACCAATCTTGAAACCCAAGAACTTCAAACCATTAACAGTTCAGAATACTCACTTCAGATACAACTCAAATTGGAAAGACTAATAAGGGAGCTTGTGGGTTTTCACTTTATTCTATTAGCAGCAAAGTGACTACCAATCCTGCCTCACAGCATCAGGTACCTAGGCTTGATTCCACCCCGGAGTGACTTTCTCTCCAGGTTTGTGCGGTTTGTTCTTACTGCCCAAAGATGTGCAGATTGGGTGGACGGGCCATGGGAAATGCAGGGTTAGGGTGAGTCAGATGCTTGGGTAGGGTTGGTGTAGACTCAACAGGCTGAATGACATATTCTACGATATCAAATGTATAATTGTGGGTGTGGCATGGACCAGTCACTTCCTGTACTGTTTCTCTGTTACCGTGATAACTATTTAGAATGAACCCATACCTGGGAGAGGTAAATGTGTATTAAAATGTATTACCAGGGTACCTTTGTGAAGTGAACCGTTAGATGTAAACAGTATATGCAACAAAAGGCCAGTCATAAAGCTGGTATAAAACACTGACAGCAAATTACCAAAAAATGAATGCTATACTTACTGCAAATCTAAGAAGGAGACAAGATTTTCCAACACCGGAGTCTCCAATCAGCAGCAGCTTGAATAAATAGTCACTGAAATAGATAAAAGAGAAAAGTTTGCCAAAGATTACACCAGGGACTTGATATTCTTTAACAATATATTATGGCTAAAAGAGTCATTTGCAGAGTGTCATCTTTCATAATTGTACCTGCATAAAAATAGAACTCTCTCACCCAAATACAATTATGCATTTGCTGCCTTACTTCTCAATTATTATTCATGCCACACCTGAGCATCTTACAATAATGGGATTCAATGACTTAGCTTCACTGAAGAGTGCCCTGGATACTTTGTCAGATAGCCACACCCAACAGCATCTCAACTCGATTTGATATCCTTCCCAGTGTCACTGTGCACATGGGGGAAGTAAAGAGGACCAATACCTTCAATGTAGAATATCATCCTAACAACAGATACACAACTGTTTATCCAATACATCAAGATCATAGAAGGCCCAAATGCTTCACATGAGCCGTAATGAACATTATAAAATACATGCTGACATAGAAGTCAGGTCCAGAGCTTTAAAGGAGCATTTTAAAGAAGGAAAGTGAAGTAGAGAGAGAAAGAGGCTTCCACTTGAAGTCAAACTAAGTGAACATTGATCCAAAGGTGATATCAGGAGAGATGAACTCAGTACTTACCTGAAAAGTTAAAATTTCTACGAGCTACACCTTATCATGCCCTCATACACCTCTCTAGCATTGGTAAGCAGAGTGTTACTGATGAAATTGTTCATTCAATGAAATATTTCAACTAATTAACATGCTTAAAGATTGCAGAAATTTGAACCCACATTTTATCTCAAACACCCTCCAAGTCTGGGACTCTGTATCAAAACTACATTCCTGAGTTCCAAGATGGACTGCGGTTGGTGGAAAACAGATGATTCTAATGGAGGGTTGTGGTGGAACCATTCATAAATAATCAATTTTTCCTGCCTAGTATCCGACCCATGGTAATTTTATGAGCTTTTTCTTGTTTACATCGTTAACACGTGTCTCTCAGGTTTCTTCCATGCCCTTTGAACAAGGACAACTTCTGGAAGAAAACCCAACATTAAATTAGTAATGTACTCAAAACTGAGAACCAGACCTGCTTTCTATATGTAGAGTAATCGAGATGTACAGCATGGAAACAGACCCTTCGGTCCAACCCGTCCATGCCGACCAGATATCCCAACCCAATCTAGTCCCACCTGCCAGCACCCGGCCCATATCCTCCAAACCCTTCCTATTCATATACCCATCCAAATGTCTCTTACATGTTGCAATTTTACCAGCCTCTGCCACTTCATTCCATACAAGTACCACCCTCTGTGAGAAAGAGTTGCCCCCAGGCCTGTTTTATATCTTTCCCCCCTCACCCTAAACCTATGCCCTCGAGTTCTGGACTCCCCCCACCCCAGAGAAAAGACTTTGCCTATTTACCCTAACCATGCCCCTTCCTGAAGAAGGGCTTATGCCCAAAACGTCGATTCTCCTGCTCCTCGGATGCTGCCTGGCCTGCTGTGTTTTTCCAGCATCACATTTTTCAACTCTGGTCTAGAATATATACATTATTACATTTGAGCAGCGCACATTTGGCAAAACTCCGCTTTGGTGAGCAGAGTGAAGTACATCGCTGGGCATTGCTGATCCAGGTAAAACTTGGTCTAGGCCATGAGGCTAATAGGTTGTCACAATACATTTGGGAAATGCAGGTGGAGTGCCCTGGTCACCTACATGTATAAACACCATCTCAGGATCAGCAAATGCCACTTTCCCAATTAGTGCTTCCAACATGATTTCCATCAACCAAGAATTCCCTTCTCTGTACTACACTTCTGACCCTTTCTCCTCCATCCAGACTTCCCCTATTCTATCCACCAGCCATTGTAATCCAACAGACTAAAAGCTACAAATTTCCCTCATTACAGCACAATGGCAGCACTGAACGCACCTTCTCCCCACACGCTCCCACCCCCATTTCAATTTCCTTCTATTCTCCCTTGTCCATCCTTCAAACACCATGAGCATTCCTTCACCATCCCACAGATCCTTCCCATGCAACAGAGAAAATGCTATACCTGATCTTTCACCCTCTCCCTTTCCACTGCTCAAGGGCAGACCCAACTCATTTCCAGGTGAAATAACCATTTACTGTTCACAATGTAGAATCCTCTATGCTGGGAAAGGGCAACGATGATTACACCTTCACCTTGTTGAACACATTCACTCAATCCGCATGACCTCAAGTTTCCACCACTCAACACAACCACAGCCGATACTGGGTTTCAACACCATTTTCCTGCCTACTCCCCACAGCGCATGACTCTCAGACACCAAAAATCTATCAATCCCAGCCTTAAAAGCACTCTGATGGAGCATCGCATCTCCCTGGAGCAACAAATTACTAACATTTACTTTGAGGGAAGAGATGTTCCTTATCTCAGTGTTAAAAGACTGGCATCTTATACTTAGACAGTGACCCCTTTGTTCTCAATTCCTCAGAGTGTCTACCCCAAACTCCTTCCCTTCAGAGAATTTTCTTTGCCAGACACTTCGGGGTCGACTGCTTCCAGCACTTGTTTTTGCTGTTTGGTTCGCATCATATCCCACAATGACGTGGATGGAGTTAACTGGAGCAAATTTGGACCTTGCTTCATAGAGAAAGAGCCAGATTAGACTTGTAATAACCCCTGCATTTATTATAGTTTTGCTTTCACAGTTCAGAAATATACTAATTTAAAGAACAATTTGATACATAGACTGAGTTGGCAGGAAAGGAAAAGGTGGAGAAAGTGGTGGAAAACTCAAAACTAGACTTTCAGCAAACATTGACTTGATATCAACTGTTCATTCACCTCAAAAAATACAGACTTGAGTGAAATATAAATTTGCTAAGGCCCTGTCTTCTGATCACAACAGATCACAAATAGCTGTTCAAACCAACTTTCTGCATAGTTCATCCTCTAGAAATCATATCCAAAAACAAAGACAAAACAAAGCTCACATTCTAGGATTTATAAATGATATAACTGAACCCTGTGTACACTCATTTTGGTTGTACATTCTACTTTTAATTCTGCATTGCTCAACTGCTTTACCAACTTCACTAGCTCTGCAAAACCTATGATTCAATTGTGTCATCTACTTAGACTTGAAATCAACCCAGGTTTGTGGTCAAGCCAATAACTTGCTTACATTTGACATTGTTTAAAATGACAGACATGTACATTCAATAACTGCCAACCTTATCTACAAATCCTGAAACTAAGTCACAACACCATTTGCAATCCTCATTTGAACCCTCAGCCAAGCCACTCCAGAATACAAAATACCCCAAATATTCTAAAATGAGCTAACTGAAATATAGTGTATAATACCAACATGGAACAAATTACCCCGATCATCAGGACAAAAAATAATGACTAACTTCAGACAGGCTGTATTCAGTAAACAAACACAAATAAATCTTTGCCAATACTGTCAAAGATATCCAGCCACTGTGCAGGAGTCTCATATTACATCACAGATCCACATGACAATATTAGCCAATGCTCAAGCATTAGCTCAACATATGCCAAATCAGTTTGGATTCTCTCAGGTGACTTGGGAGTGTACTTTGAGGCTTTTAAATATAATCCACGATGTCATATAGTGTTGTGTGGCAAGTAGGTCTTGTGCAAATGCGATACAGTTGCAAGTGGCATAACTGTATGTACTAACCTCTTAAGTGAAATAGCAATTTTGTCAATTACTCATTTTCAGATCAATATAAACGTTTGTTCATTTACAAAATATAGTACAGTATTTTGAAATAGATATTTCAGTTACTGTTCAAAATGGATCAGTTTTAGAAAGTAATTGCTTCAACATGTAAATCCTTCAACTGCTTACTTTTTAAAATAAAAATGATAGTACATGAAAGTAAAACACTGCCAGTTATGTGAACATGCCCACCTTGTGTTTCACTATATTCATTGGAGCATTGGTTATTTAAATGTTATTACTTCAATAAATATTGCACTAATTTATATCATAACTGCATTATTTCATCAGTTAGATTAGCAATATACAATTTGTAATCATAAGTATACACAAATACAAGGAACGATTTTAAATTCAGATCCTGGCAGCATGTATATACCACCTGCCATGAAGCAAGATATTCTGAGGTGACATATAGGGGAGCAATCAGACAATATTGACACTGAGCTGAAAGAAGGAATGTGAGAATGGATGATTAAATGCTTGGTCATAGACGAAGATTTTGAGGACTATGTTAAAGACGGAAAAAGAGAAGTGGGTTTGCAATAGAATTCCAAAGCCTCAAGTGCAAATATCATGACTTTGTGGGGGTGGGGACACTCAAGGTCAAGGTTGGAGGAATGAAGCGTTCCGAGGGTTAGGATTGGTTATAGATAAGGTTGTGAACACAAGGATGAGAATTTTAAGCAAAGCATTTATGCATCTGGAAAAGATAATGAGATAATAATGGATGAGTGGGATTGCTGCAGATCAGTCAATAGATAGTTCAGGATTGAAACATGAAAATCAAGAGGTCAGCCAGGAAAGTACAGAAATTATTGAGTCTGGAAACAAAAATGGACAAGGGTTTCTGTAGCAGATGCACTGAGCCAGAGTGGAGATTGGCATAGTGATGCAAAAAGGTTGCAGCAAAACCATCAAAAGGTTTAATAGCACAAACGTGTGCTTTGTTCAGCTGGCAGCACTTCAATCAAAATATTACTACACAAGGTTAGAGCTTGAAGCCCCCCACGACAGAATTTACATATCATCGAGACTAAACAGCTCACTTCATGCACTGATAGTTGCTGAGTTGTTACAAGTACCACAGATAAAACCAGCCTCAAATCCAAATACATCTTGACTGATTGTTGTTAGCTGAAGCATTATGTTTTGTGTAATTTACACTGAAATGTTATTACATAAATATAGGATATTTGCAAACCTCAACACTTAGGCTGTCATTCTTTCACAATGAACTGAAGCATACCAACTGAAAGGCCTTAGCTCAAGTTATACGTAGACTGCTTAAAAGTGCTTAAACAACTTAGAAATTGTTTCCTAACTGGTTCCTTTCAAGGAGCTGATCTGTCATCCTCTGTGAAGGAGTCATTATATGCAAGACCAGACATGAAGCACTGCGATTTCAGGCCAATCAAAAACAAAGCCTGGGATGAACCAGTCTCTCTCATTTGTCACTGGCTTGCAATTTGTATATAGTGACCCTATGGCCAACAAGGTTATTACATTCAAATTGACTGACATTTTGTATGTTCACTAGTTTTGAATTATTAAACTATTATAAAGCATTACATGACTCTTCAGCTGCACAAAGAGAAGTGACATTCCAGAGCGCTTATGCTGAGTGTTCATTAGTTCACAAGGTCCACGTGACAGACACCTGACATCCTGGGCGGATCACATTAGAATAGGTCAGGAAAGTATGCCAAAAACCCTTTACCAACAGCACAGTTCTTCCAAAAGATATTCTATTAACTGTAAAGATCAACATCTAGGAGTGTCCAGGATTGAGGAAAAAAACACCGTGCAAAATCAGGCCTGAAAAGAATTGAAACAGGACAAAACAGCTAACAGGACTGTGGGAACAGCAGATTCTCCACTTCAGAATTGGACGGGGGTGGGTAGAAAAGAGGCCATTCAGCATAGCATGAGGTGGCCTGACAGGAACAGGACAAGGCAATTCACAATGCTGGTACAAGGGAGAGGGTAACAGGATGCCATCAGTTAGTTTGCATTGCCATTCAAATAGACCACGACTGATCTATAACAATTCAAATAGGACAGCTTCAGCCAATAGCCCTTAGACTAAAAAAAATGGGTAATGGTGGAGAGGGTATGGGTGGAGGACGGTTTATGGATAAGACAGACAGTGTGTGGTGGGGGAGAGAAGCAGGGAATGAAGGGAAAATGGGAATACAGTGAGAGGGCGGTGGGG
>NC_057718.1:104576488-104583805 GCF_004010195.1 Chiloscyllium plagiosum | reverse complement strand
ATGGGGAAAGGGGGGGGTCGGGGGAGATGCGGAAGGGGGGGGGGTCGGGGGAGATGGGTGTAAGTGGGAGGATCTATGCGGGGAGCTGAAGGGAAGAGGCGGAGACAGCTCAGTGTCACCCTGCCCCCGCCCTATCCTCCGGTTCGGTTGCGGGTGGGGGGGTGTACAGGGGTCTCCCTGAGGCCGCGCTCCGGTGTTGAGGCGCTCCCTCCCCCCGGTGACTCTCACCGCCCGCGGGGATGGGGGGGGGGCGCCCTTCCTTCCTGGCGGTCGGCCCTCCCTCCCTCCCTCCTGGCGGAGCTGTAGCGGAAGGCGGCTCCGCTGCACTGCAGCCACTAGGCCCCGGGGAGACGGTGGCCGTCCACCGACAGAGAGAAGCGACAACACTTACTACTCGGGATTCATGGTTGACATCTCACTGTGGCACCCCGCTCGGCTACAACTGCTTTATTTCTCTCTCTCTCTCTCGCTATTACTCTGTCTCTAATTCTCTTTCTGTCGGCTCCAAGTTCCGATTTGCCTTTGCCTTCCCCCGGCGGTATCTCTGTGTCTCCTTGCTGTGGTGACGGAGGGGAGCGGCCCTCTTCTCCCTCCGGATCGGTCCTCACTCACTGCCCAAAATGGCGGACAGCTCCGACCAGGAAATAACAAGCCCGGCCGCCGATCCCGCCGCCTGCTGGGAGCTGTAGGCGCGTGACGTCAGCGGGCGCCGGCCCGCTCGGACCCGCCCGACAACGGACTCCAATCCCCACAAGGCGTCGCGCTCACCCCCCGGAGCGGCTCCGCGCGTGCGCAATAGCTCTCCCACCGCCTCGCCCACGCGCATGCCCGCGGTTCTCCACCCCTCCCTCCCACACCCGACAACCGGGTTGCGTCATCGGTGAACACGTGGCAGCCTGAGCTGGCCAGGAAGGGCAGGGAAGGAGACAGAGTGGGGGCAATGGGAGGGTGCACAATGGCATTCTGTCTCTCTGTGTGTGAGAGAATGGGGCTATTGGGAACTGAAGAAGTACAGCACAGAAAACATTCTAGAACTGTTTTGCATAACAATACTTTCATTTTTTTATTAATTCATCCATTGGAATGTGGGTGTCACTGGCTGGCACAACATTTTATTCCCCTTCATAAACCATAATCACCACTTAGACAGAATGGCTTTCGTGGGCTATTTCACAGGGCAGTTAAGAATCACTCATGTAGCTTTGGGTCTGAATTCATCTGGAGGCCCTGACTGGGTAAGGGTCATACAGATTTTGTTCCCTAGATCGTTTTGATGCAGCTCAAATAAAGGCTTCGGACAGTGGATGCTAGAAACAAACACAGAAGATTAAAAAACACCTTTCAGTTCTGAAGAAGTCGTACCAGACTCGGACGTTAACTCTGTCGTTCTCTCCACAGATGCAGCCAGACCTGCTGGGTTTATAGAGTCATAAGGTGCTGGCAGGTGGGACTAGATTGGGTTGGGATATCTGGTCAGCATGGACAGGTTGGACCGAAGGGTCTGTTTCCATGCTGTACATCTCTATGACTCTATGACAAGACTACTATCTCCCAAGAGATGGGCAAATTTTCTAAACTGGAATAAACCACACCTTAACGTTCAATGATGTTGCCATCACTGAATCCCCACTATCAACATCCTTTGGGTTACCATTGACCAGAAACCCAATTTCACGTAAACTTGATGACGACAAGAGCACATCAGAGCCTTAGGAATACTTTGGAGAGTAACTCACCTCCTGACTGCCCACAGCCTATCCACCATCGACAAGGCACAAGTCAGGAGTGTGATGGAATACTGCCCAGTTGCCTGAATGGGTACAGCTCCAACAAAACTTGACACTTTCCAGGACAAAGTAGCTTGCTTGATTGGCACCACATCCACAATCATCCAATCCCTCCACCATCAAAGTGGTACTACAGATGCTGGGCGGCACGGTGGCACAGTGGTTAGCACTGCTGCCTCACAGCGCCAGAGACCCGGGTTCAATTCCTGCCTCAGGCGACTGACTGTGTGGAGTTTGCACGTTCTCCCCGTGTCTGCGTGGGTTTCCTCTGGGTGCTCCGGTTTCCTCCCACAGTCCAAAAATGTGCAGGTCAGGTGAATTGGCCATGCTAAATTGCCCATAGTGTTAGGTAGGGGGTAAATGTAGGGGTATGGGTGGGTTTCGCTTCGGCGGGTCGGTGTGGACTTGTTGGGCCGATGGGCCTGTTTCCACACTGTAAGTAATCTAATCTAATCAACAGTCAGTAACATTAGGATGTATTATCTACAAGATGCACTGCAGAAATTCACCAGACATCCTTACACAGCACCTTTCAACTGTTCCCTCCCTGACTACCTGGTCAGGTCCATGCCCCCTAGCAGCCCACCCTCCCTACCCAGCACCTTCCCCTGCCACCACAGGCATCGCAAAACTTGCGCCCACACCCCCCCCCCCCCCACCTTGGCCTGAAATGTCGATTTTCCTTCTCCTCGGATGCTGCCTGACCTGCTGTGCTTTTCCAGCACCACTCTAATTTTGAATCTAATCTCCAGCATCTGTCGTACCCACTTTCGCCTAGCACCTTCCAACTGACAACCACTTCTATCTGGAAGGACAAGGGTAGTAGATACATAGGGATCATCACCTCCTGCAAATTTCCCTCCAAGCCACTCACCATCCTGACTTGGAAGTACATTACCATTCCTTCAGTGTCACTAGAATTCTGGAATTGTGGACATTGTGGGTCAACATGTCGACTGCAACAGTTCAAGTAGTCAGCTCACCACCACTTTCTCGATGGCAACGAGGGACAGCCAGCAATGCTGATGTCAACGAATGATTTTTAAAAAGTGGATTTTGGCAAGGGGAATGTGATGGATTGGTGGTATTGTCCCTGGATTGGTAATCTGGACTCATGGCCTCAGGATGTGGTACTAAACTCAACAATGGCAGCTGGGGAAGAAGGAAATCAATTAATATCACAGAACGATTACAGTGAAGGATAAAAAGCTATTCTGCATAACTGCTCTGCACTAGCTCGCCAAATCAGCATTAGGACTTTTTGTTATTATGCTTTTTCCCTGCTCCTTTATTGCATGATTTCAAACTCCCATCAAGAGTTTAGGTTCAAAAGCAGAATGTTTGAGGAGAAGGCAAGGTCAAAAACTGCCTTAATGCTTAGGTTTCTTTAGAGTTCTGTTTATTTGCACATTAATACTAAATGTTATTATGCACAATAATAAGACATGTCAGGCACTAATCACTAAGACAGAAAGAGATGCTTCGATGGTGCTTCTTTCACATACTTATTCCGTAGAAGGGTCACTGGACTCAAAATGTTAACTCTGACTTCTCTCCACAGATGCTGCCAGACCTGCTGAATTTTTCCAGCTATTTCTGTTTTTGTTTCTCTCATACATCTAACTCACTCTTCTCACAACATGCTGTTTATGCTCAGTGGGGACTTTTTCCATAACATCATTGTAAGGTTGTTCTAGGGTCCTAAAGCCCTTACTCATCATTGGAAACCCTGCCCATTATTTCACCAGAGACAATCATCTAATATCTTCTTGAGCAGGCCTTCACTAAAGCTGCTTCCAATCTATTGCAAGTGCATTCCAAACCCTAACACAGGCTTTGTTTCTTTTACACATTACTGTCATTAACTAAACGCACAACTATTTTAAGAGTTGGGCAGTTTCTATCCACTTTGTCCAGATTTCTCATAATTTTGAAAACTCCTCTGAGCTTTCTTCTTTGTAACTGAAGCCTTCCAACTTCTCCACTCTGTTTTGATCACTGAAGTTTCTTATTCCTGGAACCCTCCCCGAAAACAACTTCTGCATACACTTCAATCCATTCAGATCTTTCCTGAAATCTGGAATCAATAATCAAGTCTCAGTAATAGTGACCATGAAACTATCATTGATTGTTGTAAAAGCCCACCTATTTCACTCATGTCCTTTAGGGAAGGAAATCTGCTGTCTTTACCTCATCTAGCCCACATGTGATTCTGGACCCACAGCAAAGTGGTTGATTCTTAATTGCCTTCTGGAATGGCTCTCATGAGACACTCAGGTCAAGGGCAACAAAAGCTTGCCTCAGTCCTGATGCTCACATTCCAGAAAAGCATAATTAAAGAAAGACAAAGTTATATGTGAAGAGTGTGTAGGGAGTAAAGCTGCTTGGATGATTATTTCAGAGCCCAATGCAATACACTGAATGACCACCTATGTTGTGTCATTCTGCTAGCAAGATCAAGTCTTGAATATTTCAAAATTATATGTCTTGCAACACGTATCAGATGACAATGTGTTTTCCCACTTTCTGAAGCTCTCGGTTTCTGTGATTGCAATATTATTATGACTGTTTGGATAATCGATATACTAAGCGCATGTGAACACCAACAGCTGCAAGAAATGTATGCAAACTGCTCTCGGGTTCTGTGCTTACACATCAACCTCCAGTTTCAGAAGCTGCTGCAATGTATGGACCTTGCAGGTCTGAGTGCCTGAAAATGTTGAGAGTATTGGCTGTAAGCTCCTCTCTCTGTCGCATATTAGCCTCACTTGGAAGTATATTTGCAGTTCCTTCAGCATCACTGGATCAAAATGCTGTAATATCCTCCTGTAAAACACAGCCTGAAGCAATTCAAGAAGTTGGCTCACCACCACCACCTTCTCAATTAGGATTGGGTAATAAATGCCGGCCTGGCCATAACACCCACATCCTGTGAATGAATTGAAAGAAATTTGCCTTCCCACATATTGATGACATTCATTAGATACAACTGTTAGGATCAGTCGTTTGGGTCAAAGTTATCTCAATGCAATGCCCAATGGCACCAAATAATGACCACATTAGATCATCATCCCAGGACCCTCTTCATCTCCAGTGTTATTGTTGCAAATAATTGGAACAGATCACCTACATTTTAAGTTATCTTCTATATGTCAGAGATTTAAAGCCAATTTACAAGGATGTTGCCAGGGTAGGAGGATTTGTGGTATAGGGAGAGGTTGAATAGGCTAGGGCTATTTTCCCTGGAGTGTCAGAGGCTGAGGGGGGTGACCTTAAAGAGGTTGACAAAATCATGAAGGGCATGGATAGGGTAAATAGGCAAAGTCTTTTCCCTGGGATGGACGAAGTCTAGAACTAGAGGGCATAGATTTAGGGTGAAAGGGGAAAGATATAAAAGAGACCTAAAGGGCAAATTTTTCATGCAGAGGGTAGTACGTGTGTGGAATGTGCTGCCAGAGGAAGTGGTGGAGGCTACTACAATTGCAATACTTAAAAGGCATCTGGATGGGTATTTGAATAAAACATAGAACATTACAGCGCAATACAGGCCCTTCCGCCCTCCATGTTGCGCCGCCCTGTCATACTAATCTGAAGCCCATCCCACCTACACTATTCCATGTATATCCATTTGCCTGTCCAATGACGACTTAAATGCATTTAAACTTGGCGAATCTACTACCGATGCAGACAAAGCATTCCATACCCTTACTCCTCTCTGAGTAAAGAAACTACCTTTGACATCTGTCAGGTTCATTTTTGGACGTTTCATCACCATACTAGTCATCAGCGAGCCAAATAAAGCACTAGTGGTGTTGCCCGCTTTCTATTTATATGTTTGAGTTTCCTACGGTTGGTGACATCATTTCCTATGGTGATGTCATTTCCTGTTCTTTTTTCATTTCCTGTTCTTTTTCTCAGGGAGTGGTAAATGGGTTCCAAATCGATGTGTTTGTTGATAGACTTCTGGTTGGAATGCCATGCTTCTAGGAATTCTTCTGCGTGTCTCTGTTTGGCTTGTTCTAGGATGGATATGTTGTCCCAGTTGGTTGTTGTGGTTCTGTTCCCCGAGCTGGGAATTTGTCTTGCAAACGTTTCGTCCCCTGTCTAGGTGAGCAAGACAAATTCCCAGCTCGGCAAACAGAACCACAACAACGAGCACCCGAGCTACAAATCTTCTCCCAAACTTTGAACACCCCCAGTTGGTGTTCTGTACATAAGGATACTAGTGAGAGTGGGTCATGTCGTTTTGTGGCTATTTGATGTTCATGTATCCTGATGGCTAGTTTTCTGCTTGTTTGTCCAATGTAATGTTTATGATAGTCCTTGCACGGTATTTTGTAAATGGTATTAGTTTTGCTTGTTGTCTGTATAGGGTCTTTGAAGTTCATTAGCTGCTATTTTAGTGTGTTGGTGGGGTTGTGGGCTATCATGATGCCAAGGGGTCTGAGTAGTCTGGCAGTCATTTCCGAGATGTCTTTGCTGTAGGGGAGAGTGGCTCGGGTTTCTGGACGTGTTTTGTCTGCTTGTTTGGGTTTATTGCTGAGAAATCGATGGACTGGGTACCCGTTCTTTTTGAATACACTGTACAGGTGATTTTCCTCTGCTCTGAACTGTAGAAGAACGCTGAACTTGCAAGGACTGTAACAAACACTGCATTAGACAAACAGGCAGAAAACTAGCCACCAGGATACATGAACATCAATTAGCCACAAAATGACATGATCCACTCTCACTAGTATCCATACATACGGATAAGGAAGGACACCACTTTGACTGGGACAACACATCCATCCTAGGACAAGCCAAACAGAGACATGCACAAGAATTCCTAGAAGCATGGCATTCTAACCGGAACTCTATCAACAAACACATCGACTCGGATCCCATTTACCACCCCCGATAAAAATAACAGGAAATTACATCACCATAAGAAATGACATCACCAACTCTAGGAAACTCAAACATATAAATAGAAAGTAGGATACACCACCAGTCCTTCATTCAGAGGCTCAATGAAGATGTTACCTAGTATGGTGATGAAACGTCTGAAAACAGACCTTCCAGCTCAGTGAGCAAACCTACATCCAGAACCTCAACCTGAGCTACAAATCTTCTCAAAACTTGCTATGAATAGGAAGGGTTTGGAGGGATATGGGCCAGGTGCTGGCAAGTGGGACTAGATTATGGTGGGCACGGACGAGTTGGACCGAACGGTCCAACTCTATGACTCTATGCCTCTTGCAAAACCATAGTGAAATGTACAATTGGTTCTGTGCCACACTTGGCTTACTAGTGTTGGAGGTGTTCATAACCGGCGTGCTGCATGATTTCTGTGGAGAGAAAGTGAGGTCTGCAGATGCTGGAGATCAGAGATGGAAATGTGTTGCTGGAACAGCGCAGCAGGTCAGGCAGCATCCAGGGAACAGGAGAATCGACGTTTCGGGCATAAGCCCTTCTTCAGGAATGCTGCGAGGTCGGTGGGGGCGGAGGTGACGTCATCGTCGGCGGCGGCGGCAGGTATTGCAGCGGG
>NC_057718.1:104551968-104576215 GCF_004010195.1 Chiloscyllium plagiosum | reverse complement strand
AATGTGTTGCTGGAAAAGCGCAGCAGGTCAGGCAGCATCCAGGGAACAGGAGAATCGACGTTTCGGGCATAAGCCCTTCTTCAGGTCTTCAGCCCTTCCTGAAGAAGGGCTTATGCCCGAAACGTCGATTCTCCTGTTCCCTGGATGCTGCCTGACCTGCTGCGCTTTTCCAGCAACACATTTCCAGTGCATGATTTCTGTCCCCATTCATGAAGAAGCTCTTCCTTACCGGGCTTCCGAAAAGCAAAATGGCATGTACACAGACCAGGTCAGTCACAGAAATAAAGACATAACTGATGGATTAAACAGAAATAAATAGTACTTGGACACAAAACTGCATAGGTAATCTCACACCTGCAAGTTTCTTAACATGTCCAAAATCCATAGCAATAATATTTGAACTAGGAGACAGGAACGGCTAAAGATCAGGTTCAGGTATCACACTGGGATGAAAGAAAAGTTTGCATTTCAGTGGCATTTTCCATAACCTCAGAATCTTCCAAGGTGCTTGGCAAATAATTGTCTTTTTAATTTTCCAATCCATGTCTCCCACATTCAAGAGGTTCTGAGCGTATTTGATGCATTATTGCTTCAGGGAGCATGATGAGGTCTGGCTTGATCAATGTGATCTGTGCACCCCGCCATTGTAAAGCTGCCCATTTTTCTCAGATCATCCTGCAGGACAAAGATAACTTTGAGACTGTTTTCTGAGTGACCAATAATCTGTATATAAACTCCTCAGCCCCAATAAGGATGTCATGATAATGACGGAAACAATTTCTTCAATCACTCCTCCTGTCTCCATAGCCATTGGCGTTCCCTCCCTGCACCCTCATCTTGCTCAGTTTCTCTCCTGTTCCTCATCTTTCCTTAAGTCAAATATTCCTCACTCCCCCTTAAGATATTGGTCCCTCCCTCAAACACTCATGTGACGAGGAATTGTGAGGCACCAACAAGTGGCTCAGTGGTTAGCACTGCTGCTTCACAACACCAGGGACTCAGGTTTGATTCTACTCTGTCTGTGGAGAGTTTGCATGTTCTCTTTGTGTCTGCGTGAGTTTCCTCTCAAGTTCCAAAGATGTGGACTGGCCATGGTAAATTGCCCATAGTGGCTAGGTAGATTAACCATGGGAAGTGCAAGGTGACAGGAATAGGGTAGTAGGGTGTGACTGGGTTGAGAAAGTGAGGTCTGCAGATGCTGGAGATCAGAGTAGAGAGTGTGTTGCTGGAAAAGCACAGCAGGTCAGGCAGCATCCGAGGAGCAGGAGAATCGACGTTTTGAGCCAGGCCCTCCATCAGGACTGGGTTGGGTCTGAGTTGAGATATTCTTTGGAGGGTTGATTGGCCGAATGGTCTGATTCCATAGTGTAGAGATTCTATAAATCTTTCAACTCTGTGTCTTAAAGGTATTAACGACCAGGTCACAAGGAGTACACTGACACCTCCCTTCATTCTTGAGCAGTTTGAAATTAAAAAGGCATGATATGACCATTTAATAAATAAATATTTTACTGTGTATAACTTGGTGTAATGAATAAACCAGTCAGATTTCTTAACAAGACAGTTTTATTTGCAATATTCGCCCAAGTAGCAAAAATTAACTAAAGGTTTAAAAGACACAAAGAAATCCTTCTAGCCTATAATGCAAAATAACACAAAACACAATTCCCCTCCCTTGTCTCCATGTATGCAAAAACAAAATGACAACAGAAATTTGCAAAGTATCAGATCTTAAAACTTGGCCAAGTAAAATTTGAGTCTAGGAAAGATAATTTGTAGATTGTCTGAAACTCGCTGAGAGGTAAAGGGGCTCCTTCCACGGTGACAGTCATCACGGTTGGTTGATGTTTGTTTCTCCTTCTGAAGACATGATGTTGATTCAGAGTTCTCTCTTTTACAAACTCACTGCTTCCAAATTAGGGACAATCAATCAGCGTGGCTTTGTACACGGAAAATTGAGTCTCACTAACTCAACTGAAATTTTTGAAGAGGTGACAAAGATGATGAATGAAGGCAGAGCAGGAGACACCATCTATATGGACTTCTGCAAAGCAATTAATAAGGTACCACTTGCTAACAGTCAGTAAGGCTGGATTAGATGGAATGCAGGGGGAAGCGAGCCAATTGGATACAAAATTAGTTTAAAGGTAGGGAACAGAGGGTGATGGTGGAGACCTTCAACCAGCAGTGTGCCACAAGAATTGATGCTGGTTTTACTGCTTTTCATAATTTATATGTGATTTAGATGTGAAAATATGAGGCATGGTTAGCAAATTTGCAGATGAGACCAAAGTAGGTGGTGTAGTGGACAGTGAAAATGATTAGATTAGATTAGATTAGCTACAGTGTGGAAACAGGCCCTTCGTCCCAACATGTCCACAATGATCCTCCAAAGAGTAATTCCCCCCCCCAATATCCACCTAACATTACAGCATGGCCAATTCACCTAACCTACACATCTTTGGACTGTGGGAGGAAACCGGAGCACCCGGAGGAAACCCACGCAGACACGGGGAGAATGTGCAAACTCCACACAGACAGTTGCCAGAGGTGGGAATTGAACCTGGGTCCCTGGCGCTGTGAGGCAGCAGTGCTAACCACTGTGCCACCTAAGAGTACAACAGAACATTGATCAGATAGGGCAAAGGACCAAGGAGTAGCAGATAGTGTTTACTTTAGATAAAGGCAAGGTGTTGCATTTTGGTAAGGCAACCCAAATAGGACTTCTACAGTTAATGGTTAGGTGCAAAATTCCTTTAAAGTGGAGTCAGCAGTAGACAGGATGTTGAAGATGAAGTTTGGCACACTTACCTTTATTGGTCAGTGCACTACATATAGGAGTTGGGAGGGCGTGTTGCAGCTGTCCAGGCCACTTTTGGAATAGTGAGTACAATTCTAGTCTCCCTTCTATACGAAAGATATGTTTAAATTTGAGAGAATGCAGAGAAGATTTGCAAGGTGGTTGCCAGCATTGAGGCTAAATAGGGTGGGACTTGTTTCCCTGGCGAGTCAGAGGCTGATGGGTGACCTTATAGAGGATTATAAAATCACGAGGGACAAAGTCTTTTTCTGAGATTTGGACAGTCCAGAACTAGAGGGCATAGGTCTAAGGTGAGAGGGGAAAAGATTTAAAAGGGACCTAAAGGACAAGTTTCACACAGAGGGTGATGTGTGTATGGAATGAGCTGCCAGAGGAAGTGGTGGAGGCTGGTACAATTTCAACATTTAAAAGGCATCTGGATGGGTATATGAATAGGAAGGGTTTAGAGGGATACAGACCAAATCCTAGCAAATGGGGCTCGGTCAGACTGGGATGTCTGGTTGACATACATGAGTTGGGTCGAACTCTCTATTTCTGTGCTATGTAACTCTGACTTCATAGAAGGTCTTTCAGAAAATAAAGAAAAAGAGGGGGCAAGGCTATTGCCCTGTGGCTATTTTTCTTTGATTCAGTCACCTCTCTGAATGTTTTATTGACTGAACAACTCCATTACACAACTTGTGTTCTCCACCCATGTAACGTTTTGGCTGCTGTAGTGTTAAAAAGTATTCTTTGGAAAACCTATATTACAAGTAATTGCTTAGTAGTACAGACTTGAACATTGCTGAAAAAAGATGCTGTTGAAGCTCATAACGACATCAATATATCCAGCCAATTGTGTGTGTATATATATCTCAATTCATCCAGACATGACATTGTAAATTAATACTTTCAATAACATGTCTTTATAAAAGAAGTAATGCGCGTTATCTTAGTGACAATGTGAGTTAATATTCCCTTGTCACAGCTTTCCTACCACACGAAATTTCATTTACTCAGTCCTTCATTTGAGTGCATGAAGTGAATCATGAGTGAATCACCGTGTCAGTGAGACTCCATTCTCAACCACGGCCATCCCACTCTTTCCTCAAGGTTACCAGGCAATCACAAGACACTACAGGAAGAGACCTGAAACTGAATATACCAAGCATCTCTCATAACACTGTTTTGATTCATTCATAAACAAAGCTGGAGTTAGCGAGTGCAATGCAGCAAGGGTGGAAAGCTGTGAAGAGCTGAAGGTGAGAGTATTTTGCCAGGTTTGGAGATCTCTAACCTGACAAAGTCTCACCAGAATGATCATTTTGGACAGGGATGAGAAATTTCTTCACTGAGAATTGAGAACCTTTGGAATACTCTAGCATTGACAGTGGTAGAAGTTCAGTTGATTGCTATATTCAAGCCAGAGATCAACATGTTTGGACACAAAGGAAACCAAGGAAAATATGATTAAGGGCAAGAAAGTCACTTTGAAGGAGAAGATCAAACACAATCTTATGGAATAGCGAAGCAGGTCAGGGAATTGTAAGGTCTACGAGGTACCTCATCTTCTTACATTCTTCTCACTTCAGGCACTGCAGCAGCCAGGGCAGACTGGTTGTTAATACAGTTAAAAGATCAACAGGAATGGGAAAAGTCTTGGATTTCATCAGTAAATTAGAGGACTGAGCAGGTTGAAGACAAAAGCCTGCTATCATATCCTTTGGGAATCTTGAGGCTATGGGCAATAAATCTGGCTTTGCCCACCAGCAATCAGATTTTTTTTTTAAAAAGATCCAGAAGTGAAAAATGAGCAGATTTCTGCGTGTCCCCAAGTCCGGCAGTTGCACCTTCAACTTGACCAGAGAGTTCCAACAGCTTGTTGCTGAACCCACATCTAACCTGATAGGACGGAGCAGTAATGTGAAAAAACACTGGAATCTATCAAGCGTTTGGAAGAAAGCTTTTTAACAACTGCACTGATGGTCGTTAATCTAAGTGTACATAAGGGCAGCTCTGTTTCTGTTCCACTGTTTCCATCCCATGAGCCCAGAATGTATATGGAAAAGGGACAGTTGAAGCAGCTCCAACTTCACCCTGTGTGGGGGAACAAAAACTTCAGAACATGCATCATTCACTTCTCAGAAAATCCCACACCTCCTACAGTACACATCTGGCTGAAGCCATGAAAAGCACAACATCAATACAGGTTTGTTTGTTCCTAAAGAAGGCACTTCCTGGAGTGGGTACATCAATTATAAGATTTCATGTATTTTGCTGGTGATGAGATAAAAGTTTGTAAAATGCAACATACTGCAGAGCAACAAACAGTTCACAGGATCTCAGTGGAATCATTCTGTCCTCAGCATCAAAAATCTCAGACTCAAACCTCAATTGCAGAGTTGAGCACATCATCTGGGATGACTCCAATGAGGTGCTGCACTGTCAGAGGCTCAGCCTTTCTGGACGAATCACCACACCAAGCTCCTGGGTGATGGGTCCTGTGATTCATCCTTGCCTGGCTTGAAACTTGATAATTACTCCTGAGGTGCCGGGAGATTTCTTTCAGCACCTTAAAAAGATGCTGTAGAAATTCAAGTGGTTGTTGTTGCGCAGGAAGCATTGTTTGATGAGTTGGAGCATTGACTATGCTTTTCTGAGTAAGCTCTTGCCACGTTCTGGAGAGGATAGCTCAGAGATAGGGACAGGGACACTCTTCAGAAACCTCCACAGGCAGAACGACCTCTGCACTGCAATCAACAAGAGTACCCAAATGCTGCAGGTCTCCGCACATTTTACACAGACTCCTTGTCCTACCCCCATCTTTATTTTGCTTGTTACCAGGTTTTGCTTGCTCCCAGCACACTCTCCACAAAGCCTTATGATTTTTTTTTGAAGACACTTGAAATAATTACAGCCTTTTCAAAAGGCAAACAAAATGATTATCTTATTAAGTGACCACTGGCTGTTTAATGTTCCCAGCAATCCTTGTTTTTTGAACTCTCAAAGGGCTTCAGCAAATCAATGGCTCTCACTTCCCTGGGATGAGTAAAGCTGATGAATATATAGTCAGTTAATAACTTTGGGTAAATTAAGTATTTCCAACTATAACAAAAGTGTAAACTCAAAACATCGCTCACAAGTTAAATTCATTCCACCTATCCAAAGGAATCCTTCTCCAAAATAATCTTGCCTCATATTTTAATCCTTTTCTTGACAAGGAAAATAATCTTTCACTTCAATTTCACAGCAGCACCATCATAAAATAACAACAATTTTACATACAGAATCACGCAGAATCATACAGAATCATGCTCTGGGTGTCCAACTTTGGGAAGAGTGTGATGACATTAAAGAAAACACAGAAAAGATATGGTTCTAGAGTCAAGAGTGTGGTGCTGGAAAAGCACAACAGGTCAGGCAACATCCGAGAAGCAGGAGAGACAACGTTTTGGGCAAAAGCCCTTCATCAGGAAAGATGGGCTTTTGCCCGAAATGTCGACTGTCCTGCTCCTCGGATGCTGCCTGACCTGCTGCGCTTTTCCAGTACCACATTCTGGACTCTGATCTCCAGCATCTGCACTCCTCACTTTTACCTCGAATGGTTTCAGAGTCAACGCACTTTAATTACAAAGATAGACTGGACAGATAAGGACTGTTTTCTTTGGAAAACAGAAGGTTGAGACGAGCTTTGATGAAGTGTTCAAAACTATAAGGGGGTCTAGACAGAATAGATAGGGAGAAATTGATCCCATTGGTGGAAAGTTCAAGAACAAAAAGGACACAGATTCAAAGTAATGGCGATACAAGCAAACATTTTCACACAGCAAGTGGTTTGGGTCTGGAGTGCACTACTCAAAAGTGCCAAGAGGGAAATGGAATATCTGAAGAGGAAGAATGTGCTGAAGAAGAGGAAAAAGTGGGGAAGTGGCTATTGGCTAAATGTTCCTATTGAGAATAGGGCAAATGAGATGGGGCAAAAGGTTGCCAACTGTTCAAGAACAATTCTGTGATTCTGAGTACACCTCTTTTTGTTTTGCATTTCCAACTTTTGAAAGTAGAATATCATCTATGATTTGATTTATTATTTGTGTCATATGTACCTAGGTTTTGCATACAGTATGGGTGGATCATACCATACAAAGTGCATGAGCAATAGAACAGAGCGAAGAATACAATGTTATGGCTGCAGAGAAGGTGCTCAAAGAATGAGATCAACATTAAGTTAAAATTTGAGAGATCTATTCAGAAGTCCAATAACAGCAAAGATGTGTACATGTGTACACTTTGTTATGTCGAATTCTGCACTTAGAGTTCCAGTGCAACCTTGAGTTGGCAGACACAACCATATAGAATAATAACATACAATGTTGATAGGAAATTTTCTCTGGATATTGAAAATGCTGCTCATCCACACTCTAAGATTTATGATCAGTAATGGATGGATCACATTTTAACAGTGTGTTAATGTCACTTCAAGCAGAATTAGTCAGTTGACAGTACACAACTTGAGCACCACTGGAACAGAAAAGGCATGCTTTGACACTTATTTTGTCATCATCAAGACAGAATCACAAAAATGCTAAATTTCAAGGGAACAAAACTTTCTACTTCATGAGAAATAATGTTTGATTTGTCAGCAAATTGGATATGATTGGTCAAGACATTGCCACAGTCAAAGTATCAGGGAGCCATTGTTGCTGATGCTTTAGTTTGTTCAATGAACATGCAATTTCTGGACAATTTCCTTGTGTTTGCAGACAGCAGGTCCTACTTCATCCCTACTACAACACAGCGACAACATGGGACTTGTCTGTACTCAAACAAACCCAGCTTGCAAAACATACAACATAATGTCTAATCTTAAATCAAATTCTGTGATTGGATAATTCTTGTGGAGGAATCCCAAGCATTCTAAGAGTTACTCTCAAATTGATTGAGAATGTATTTATCAAGCATGTTACAATGTGGGAGTACTTGTGACTCTCCTGAATGGGTCTCCAATGGGAGACCTGCCTGGTTGGTTCCCTTTGTGGTAGTTTTCATACATTCTTGTCAATCACATTGCCACTGGCCTTTTGGGAACAGCAGTACCTTTTGATGCTGGCTGGCTAAACAACCGGAAGAGAAAAATGGCCATTTGACCTGCATGGATCGAGATACTATGCAGTGGTATCAATTGAGAAAGACTTGTAAAATGGAGGGCTTTAATCACCCACTTTAGCCTGAATGGGAAGCATCCGGAGAATACATCTCCCCGAGGTACATTAATGGTAACGATCTGCAAAATGCCACGTGCCGGTGTCATGTTAGGTCCAGCAAGATCACCAGTGCTGACAAGAAATCCAACTCCATGTAGACAGAGACACACAAGACAGACCCAAAACACTGCATGTCATTTCTGACAATGACGTGGATCCAGGTGTCAGGGATCTAATTTCAGGAGAGAGAGGATCTAATTTCAGGGTAGATGTTGACATGTCGTTTATGAAAGTGGATGTAGAGATGGCCCACCCAATGAAGCAGAGATGCTCACCTTCTGTAATGGTATTTACATACATTAATTTACAAATTAATGTGACTGAGGCAGGTAACATCACTGTCAGCAATGAGACATCTTGAGCACTACTTGAGCTGTCCTATGACTGTACCACTGTGTAAGAAGTCGTGATACATTACTCCATTTAAGAATTATTTTGCACAGGCTCTAATTCACTCCTTCCAACTATAGGCACTTTTTGTGTCCACTTAATTTTAAAAAAAAATGAAATTAAGAATACCGGAACTCGGTAGTCCAAATGCAATAAAAGCAAGGACGATCATGTGATAATGTCATTGCATTAAATGTAATGGAAGATGACCAGCAAAACATGTCATGCCCTTCGATCGTTCCATGTGAGAGTTGATGTTTACAACTAAAATTGACCTTGACCAACATGGGTGCCATAGACATACAACATTTGGAAACTGACAAGTCAAAGAAGTAACAAAGAAATCTGTGGCGTCCTAACTACAAAAACACCAGAGCAAATTTCTGACAAATGCAGGACAGAATGGAACTCCTGCATGACTGTACAGCTGCCTCTATACAACGAGGCTAGCGAAGATAGCTTGGAGGCTGTACCCCAGGATGACAGTGAGGCTCACGAGGTGGTCACTCAAGAATCAAAAGGATTATTGGCCCTCCAGCCAATTCTCAAAACACCCTGAAACAGATCATCAACAAACCCAGGCTGAAGACCTTTTACAGAAAAAGGTGATGCCAAGGTTGGAATGCTGAGATTAGGGCTGGCGGGAAGAATCACAGAATTCTTAATATCCCAGGGCGAGCCAGCTAAAGTTAACCCCAGGCCAACAAATCCAAATGTAAGAAAGTCTAAAATGCATGGCAGGGAGAAGAACACTTGTGCAAAGCAATGATGGGCCAAAAAGAAAGAGAGGCTGAGAGAAACTCAAACAAAAACGTAAATTGCTGGAAACAACTCAGAATATCTGGCAGATCTGTGGCGAGAAAGCAGAGTTAACATTAGGGTGGCTTTCAATGTAACACAAAGTGACCGAAGTGTCCTTGGCCACTGGCCAGAACAGCTTCTAGTTCTAGCTCTCAGTCAAATGTGGGTCATCTGTTGCTTGCTGAATGAGGCCTTTTTAGCCCTCCTGGTATGGTCTTTTTTCCTGTTCTCAGTTAAATCAGCATTGCTGCCAGAGATGTTGTCATATCAATAACCAACTTAAAACCTTGTGCAAGACACTCCTTGGAGTGTCCCTCAAGGTCACTCATTAATGCTTGTTGGAGATTAAGTTTTTCAGATGCAGGGAAAAAGGAATTTGCCTGGACACTGCACCTTTCCTGAATAAAGCAGATCACAGGTAACAATGGCTCCTGAGTATATTTGCCACAGCAACATCATGACCAAGCACAGCCAACTCGTCAACAAATCAGCCACCACCACACCCCTTTCCTCATTAAGGGTATATTGTTGTTCCCTTTGAAGTGGGGTATTCTTGCTTCTGTCCTGATAAGTACATGACCAAACACCTCTGCAGCATGTCTCTTTCCTCAGCAAGATCTAAAAGGGAGTTGTCTGACAGGCAGATAAGTAATGATCATAAGCTCATTTGAAATCTATGCTGTTGTTTAAATCTAACTCATAACACATTGAATATTAATATTCTAATTTTCTAGAGGTTAACATTCAATCCTTTGGAAGCACCACCCATTGCTTGCGGTCAACGTGCTTCTATTGATCTGATTGAACCCAGAAAGACAAGTTTCTAGGTTTGATCTCGACTCTCTGTTGAGCTCAGAGAGGTGAGCTAAGTATGCTCTAATCACTTGAACCATCCTGGGGGGCAGAGCTCAGCCTGAACTCTCACTCCATTTGTTAACTCGTGAGCCTTCCTTGAAAATAACTTGTGCAAACTCTCAAATGTGAAGCAGTAATAGGGGGTACCTTCATATTCAATGCAATGAGCCCAATTTCAAAGATGTCTTTGTTCCCTACTCTGTGACAAATGTCCTGAATCACAGACTGACAAGCATCTCCAGGAGAAAGGCCCTGAAAAGATAGATAAACATTCATAGCCACATTGTGTAATGTTGTTAAAAATTCCTGAAAACAATAATGCTGAAGGTTTCAAATAAACAAATCATGCAAAACATTAACTGTTTGATAATATTTCACACATTAAAATTTATGACTGGGTCAGCAAAATATTAAACACAAAGAATACATGATATGCTCAGTAAAAATGAGCACCAGGCTTGGACAAAAATGTTCACTTGGAGAAACACACAAAACAAAATTATATGAACAGTTAACATTAAGCACCAGAACACACGAGCAAAACTTCAGAATTTAACTGCCTCAGGGTTGGACAGCAGACCTCAGTCGTGCATGATCCTGGGGTGTGCAGACTGCCTGTAGAACCTCTACTTCAATGTTATGGCGGTAGACTGCGGAAAGTAGGAGAAGTTTTCTTCTGTTTTAAATTCCAGGATCGAGTACTGAAGGGCAAACCTCTCTGAGAAAAACACAGGGTGTGGGGGCTGTTATTCCTACCCACTACTCCTTGGTGCTTTGAAGAACGTTACACTCCTCTGTCCCTGCTCTCGCCCATTCCAGCTAACACTCGCGTTGCCTCTGTGACACCAACTCCACTGACGTGATGATCCTCTCGAACCAGGGGGTCATATCTGCTGCCAGTATTTGGCAGAACACCCATAACACAATGAGATGCCTTATATACAGCCTTTGTACATCACAGTTAGCAGACTGGTTGTCCGATTCTGATACCAGTGAAGGGCTGATGAAGGGTTTATGTGCGAAACGTCAATTCTCCTGCTCCTCCGATGTTGCCTGACCTGCTGTGATTCCCCAGCACCACACTATTCCCCAGCACCACACTCTCGACTCTGATCTCCAGCGTCTGCAGTCCTCACTTTCTCCCCTGATTCTGATACCAACTATCCCTCCCTACCTCCATTCCCCACCTCTCTTCCTTCCTCTTGAGGATGGAGTTGATTAAATCAGATTAGATTAGATTAATTACAGTGTGGAAACAGGCGTTTGGCCCAACAAATCCACACTGACCCTCCGAACAGCAACCCACCCAGATCCATTCCCCTACGTTTACCCCTTCACCTAACACTACGGGCAATTTAGCATGGCAAATTCACCTGACCGGCACATCTTTGGACTGTGGGAGGAAACCGGAGCACCCGAAGGAAACCAACGCAGACACGGGGAGAATGTGCAAACTCCACACAGGCAGTCACCTGAGGCTGGAATCGAACCTGGGTCCCTGGCGCTGTGAGGCAATGATGCTAACCACCGAGTCACCGAGTTGGGGGTAATATTCAGCCCAAAGTTTCTTATGGTGAACAGATGTTATGCTGGCTTTCCTGAAGATTGTGACATCCTTCAGACTGCGCAATTAAGTGACTCACTTCTTTTCCTGCCAATCATTCAATGAAACCGCACTCAAATCAAACTTTCAAATATATGTCTGAACACAATACCTGCTTCATCAGTTGAACAACATGGAAACTTGGGCAGAAACACATGATTTTATCTCCATCACCAGTGGCTCCAATTTAAAGAAAAAAAGAAATATTGTTGAAAGACATTTGAATATTATGTCTATCAATTTGAAATTGAATTTTTAACATATCCACATGATCACATTGCAATTGAAAGATGAGGCAATGGATGAAGTAACATGATGGATACCCTGAACCTGCTATTTGTTTTTATTTATTACCAATTGGAGCAAAACATTTCCTTCAGGAGATAATGCCAAAGGAGGCTAGCATTAGCCAAGACAAAAGACCCTGTGCTCCCTATCATCATGTGAAGAAAAAGTAGGTTTCGGGTTCAGTGCAGGACTGAGGGAGACCTGCACTGTCAAAGTTACTCTCTTTTGGGTAAGATGTTAACGCAAAGCTCTGCTGCAATGTGCAAGCAGGTAGGAAATAACTTGTGTCTAATGAACAGTTCTTTTGTGCTCAATCAATAATACAGTCAGTTTAAAAGGTCATTCACCTCCTTTGCGTTTGGGCGAACTTGCTCGGTTTAAACTGGTTGCTGATTTTGACCACATCATAATAGTGACTGTGATTCAAAGCTAATGCACTGGATGTAAAGGATTGTGGATATGGAGGGGGACAATAGTAAAAGGATGAATACTTTTTTTTAAACAATGTCACCATGGAAAGTATCAAATAGAAGTCAAGCATTTTGTAATATGCAGAGACAGAAAAGTGAAGGGCCATCCTTTACTCCAAAACTCTCATACCACTGAGCCAATTACAGAGTGACACAAACAGACTGGAAGCAAATTTCTTGGGATGTTTCTTGCAAAGATGTTGACTATGGGAAAATTGTAATGAGTGAACCAAGTGGGTTTTATGACGACTTGTTAGTTTTGTGGTCACCATCATTGATTTTATTAGTTAGAACAGTGGAACTGTATAACTCTCTTTACCAATCAAGAAGCTAATGTGAACGACAGCAGCCGACAGCAGTGAGAAAAATAATTTAGGAATGATGAAGGACTTCTGCCAGAATCAGTATCAAATGAGGAGATAGTCGTTTAGTCATAATTGGTAATCCAGGCTATTCCACTAGAAGTGCAGGTTTAAATCCTACCAAGAGACCCAGTGGAAGTTGAAACTAACTAATAAGATCAGTGATGATGACCACAACACGAACATAAATAGTCATAAAATCCACTTGGTTCACTCATGTCCTTTAGGGAAAGAAATCTCTTGTCCTTACTTGGTCTGGCTGACATGTAAATCGAGACCCACGGCAATGTGGTCAAATATCCTTGCAAGATACACAGCTCAAGGGCAATTGGGGATCAGCAACCAAAGTTGGCCTCGCAAAAACCTGAGCAATCACTGAAATTAAAATGAACATGAAGACCACCACATCTGCTTTAAAATCTTTCCATGCCGAGACTGTTTCTGTGCAAATGGTTTTGGAGATCTGAATTACTCTTAAACAACTGGAAGACAGACATTCCTTATCCTAAATAATAATATTCCCAAGGATGAAACACAGATTTTAAGGAAGGATAGCTGCATAATTATCAAAACTACCAACAAATATTTCTTCTATCAAGTGCTACATATTCAACCACTTAATTAAATATTACAGTATAATAAAGCCAAACTAAAATATAAACCATTAACGAGGTGTCTGCTCAGGTTTTGCAACTTTATTCTTCCATGAGATGTACGCATCACTGCCGAGACCAACTTTGGTTGCCTATCCCTAATTGCCCTTGAGCTGTGTATCTTGTGAGGATATTTGACCACATTGCTGTGGGTCTCGCTTTACATGTAGGCCAGACCAAGTAAGGACAAGAGATTTCCTTCTATAATAGACATGAGTGAACCAAGTGGGTTTTATGACGACTTGTTAGTTTTGTGGTCACCATCATTGATTTTATTAGTTAGAACAGTGGAACTGTATAACTCTCTTGACCAATCAAGAAGCTAATGTGAACGACAGCAGCCTACATTGCATAATTACATTTTCTCTCTTGTAACACAAACCTGTTGCATGTTAGTGTTTTGTTATTAAGAAAAACTTAACCATTTCAATTTTTTCTATAAGATAACAGCTTCTTTCTGCTGCCCCAAAGTCAGCAGTTTATTCTTGTCTATTATACATTGTATTGTGAATGTTTTCTATGTTTATCTAAGTATTGCTTAAAAGGGATGATTTTTGATGCATTGTCAATGACCAAAGATGAAGCATGCCACTTATTTTCGAGCACGTACCTGCAGCAGCTCCTGCCTAGAGACAGTAACAGTTGTCACAGGCTGATTGTGGTTCAATTATCTTAAAAATAAAAGCAAACCAGGAAAAGAAAACAATCATTTCAGAAATTTTGTAATTTATAGGTTCCCAATTTAATTTTGATTCTATTTATGATCCTTCAACCAGTTTTTCCCCAGTCAAAATGGGAAGCGAGTACTGTCGTTCTAGATTAAGGCTTGCTCTGCAAACGTCATGTTAATAGTCACTAAAGGATGCTCATAAAATGTCCAACTTGTCATCTCTCACAGAGAGCCTTAATTGCCCAAGGGAATGAACCATATGATATTGTTACAGGCCCCGATTAGCGGTCTGGACATGCAAGGTCAAATCACACCACGAGGAGTCAGAGAAATTTACTTTCAACCAAACACTTGGGATTAAAGAGACGGTCATGAAGCCTCTAAGTTCTTCTCAGGAGGGAAACCTGCTTTCTTTACCCAGTCTTGTCAATATGTGACTCTAGACCCACAGCAACTATGTTGACTTAACTGCTCTGAATGGCTGCATCAAAAATTGCTCTGGACAAGTCAAATGGATTAGCTGGACAAAGCATGCAGTAATAACCTAGGCACTGTCTAGTATAATGGCACACCTTGTTCAGTTGGACATGTAAAAGTAATATATCACCAGTTTTGATGGGTCAAATTCCTGTAACTCCCTCCATTTGATGGTGCAGCTGCACTGACACCACTTAGACTACAGTGCTTCAGGCAGCAGATCAACATTGGAGATGGACAAACAATACTAGTCTTACCAACAATGCCCACATCCTATGAACGAGTCTTAAAAAAAAAGGTCAATACAACTGTATCAAATTTATGCTGGCTTGGTTTTAATCTATTGATTTGGGAAGTGTGACCAGGTACCTGTTTGAATACTATGATGCTAGATCATGAGAACAAAAAGCCAAATACCGTGGACACTGGAAATCAGTAAAGAAATACCAAGTGCTGGGAAGGCTGTGCAGGTTTAGTAACGTGTGTGGTTACAGAAGGTCAGAGTCCTGAAGTCTCAACTTGGTTTTTCTCCCCAAGATGTTGCCTGAACTGCTCAGTGTATCCAGCATTTTCTGTTTTGATAGCATTTGGCAACACTGCATCAGAAAAGGATTATGGCACTGTTGCTTTCAAATTCAGTTAGGATGACATTGTCAACTTATCAACATTAACATAAATGAAAAGACTTTTCTCACTTGGCACATTCAAATCATGGAAGGTACTTGCCCGATTGTCTGCATATAGACCACATCCAGGCAAAGGTGAATCACCAACACGCCCAGGGTCTTTGAATGGAGCTCCAGATGTTGATACACCTTAACAGTTCAAAGCAAAACCATTGAAAGCAGGTTTGTAAATTAAAAGTAATTTCTGGATCAGACTAAAGATAGACCATAATTTCTTGCTATTTCAGAATCATACATACCTACAGTTATATTCTCCATCTCATCCAAGACAATCAGACCTAATAACAAACATAAGCAAACATTATACCGAACAAATGGCTTTGAGACATATTAGTCTTGGAGTCCATTATATTCGAACTAATTCCTGCAATTGTAACATTTCTTTTAAACATACATTAAATTGTTAAAGATGGTATTCTCCTAGTTTGAGAGATCTGCTTTTCCCCATATTGAATTTCATGTGCCACAACTTGATTCATTTTAAATATTGACTCTTGGTGGCTTTTTGGAGAAGATAGCAGCAGTGGTACAATGAGTAATCTAATGAATAATGCCAGATATTAATACCAGAATATTGCTCTGTGAACATTGACTCAAATCCCACAGCAGTTGATGGATTTTAAATTCAATTAATTGATGTAAAGGGTGTGCAGAAGCAAAGAAACCGGGGTTCCCAACTGGTCCAAAAGTGCGCCATAAGATGGCTAAACAGGTTCATTAAAAATAACGACAAGACTTTCTGCTTCATACATCAGGACATAGAGTATAAGAACAAGTAGCGTGGAGCATTTAAAAGACAGCGGTTAGACTTTGGCTGCAGTGGTGTGTACAGTCCTGAATGCAACACTGTATAAAGGATGTGAATGCATTCGTGTGAATAAGAGGTAATGAGAATGACTCCAGGGATGAGATAGTTCAGTGGTGAGGTAAGATTGGAGGGGTTGGGACTATATTTCCTTGGAGAAGGCTAAGGGGAGACTTAATACAAATTTTCAAAATCACGAGGGACCTGGACAGAGTAGATGGGGAGAATCTACTCCCACTTGTAAATGGACCGAGATCCAGAGGGCACAGTCTAAAAGTGCTTTGCAGAAGAAACAAATGTGTTGGGAGAAAGAAACAGTGAGTAGCTAGGATATGAAATGTAGTGCCCAGGAAGGTTCAATTCAGGTATTCAAGAGGACATTGAATGATTATTTAAACAGAAACAAATGTTGAGGGTTATGGGGCAAAGGCAGGAGAGTGACACTAGTTTAAAACATTCAGACAGGCAGTGCAGACATGAATGGCCTCCTTTGGCACTATGACAATCTGTGAAGATGTAATGGAATAGAGAGATAGCACAGGAAAATAGTTAGCTGAGATCTAATGGAGTGGTGATGCAGAAGAGATTGGTCTACTCCCAGTTCCTGCTCAGAGGTTCATCAGCCTCCATTTTTGGACAGGCACCCAATGACATACACCCTTACTCTTTTTTTTTTCGTGTGACCTAAGAATTTGGCAGTTGACATGTGAGAGTTACTGAATCTGTGCCATTCAGATGGACCAACATCAATCCCTGGGACAGTCCATATAACATATACAACTAGCCTGACCACATCTTCCTAAATAATTCCACTATTCGCTCTCATACAGCCAATTCCTCACCCACTTCCATGTTTAGTTTGTAGCATCCAGACCATGAGGCTGCAAACGTCTTTTCAAGTAGAAGTTCATCGAGGAGCTTCCAAAACTCTGTATATACTAGATGAGTGGTCTTTCTAATGATACTGGTGTCAGCACCAGGGTGGGATCATTGGCTCTGTGCCCAATGCTGCGGCAGCAACATATCTTTTCTGATCTTTCAGGGACTGTTAAAGCCAACACATGCCAACAAGCTTGCAGGCTTCAACATCTTAACCCTACCTGTGCAGCAGCGCTTGGTCTCCAGTTGCCTCAGATACCCTTGTCATTGAGCCAAAGAGATGTACAGCATGGAAACAGGCAGTTTGGTCCACCTCGATCACGCCAACCAGATATCCTCAACTGATCTAGTCCCACCTGCCAGCACTTGGCACATATCGTTCTAAACCCTTCCTATTCATGACCCATACAGATGCCTTTTAAATGTTGTAATTGTACCAGCCTCCACCACTTCCTCTGGCAGTTCATTCCATACATGCACCACCCTCTGGGGGGAATGTTCCCCCTTGGGTCTCTTTTAAATCTTTCCTCTCTCATCTTAAACCTGCGCCCTCTAGATCTGGGCCCTCCCACCCCAGAGAAAATACCTTGTCTATTTATCCGATCCATGACCTTCTTGAGTTTTAAACCTCGATAAGGTCACCCCTCAGCTTCCAACGCTCCAGGGAAAACAGCCCCAGCCTATTCAACCTCCTCCTATAGCACAAATCCTCCAAACCTGACAACATCCTTGTAAATCTTTTTTGAACCCTTGCAAGTTTCACAACATCCTTCCTGTAGCAGGGAGACCAGAACTGCACACAATATTCCAAAAGTGGCCTAACCAATGTCCTGTACAGCTACAACATGGGCACCAATGAGACCAATGCGTCATCACAATTAGATAAGCACCATCAACAGGTCCACATAGAGGTCAAGACCAGACAGCAGATGAATGTTAAAAACCAAAGCATTCCACACCCTCCTCAAACCCAACTTGCCCCTCCTGCAACAGTAGCAACAGGGTACTGTTTAGTCAAATAAGGATCCACAATGAAAGTCATTCTTAGTCCCAAGGGATTGCCTAGGAGAAGTTGGTTTTCAATATCCCACTTTAGTATATTCTTGAAATAAATCAAAGTTGGGAAGGCAGGATCTGCAACCTTCAAAACATTGACCAGTCTAGTGTAACTTTGCTTTAACATTGGTCAGTTGTTGGAAGCTTAGCATCACGCCGTGTTTTAATGTCATTTTTAGTCAACGTAATGTTGGGATTCCATGCTATTCTTCAGTGGCTTAAACTGCTCCTTGACCCTTGATCCCAATGGTGACCTTATGACTTGTGGCTGCTTTCAGAGCTTGACTCATGGACTTGCCCCTCACCAACACACTGGCATGCTGACACTGGTGCTGCCTGACTCGGATTGTTGTACTTGTCTGGAACTGCATTCCCATTCAAAATACGGATAATGACTCACACTGGAACTCTGGGGTTTGTGAAAATGCCAAGCTGGGTTTGGCATAACCCATGTGTTTTTTGTTTAAATGGTCCTGCATCCTCCTCCACAACTTAAGATTCACAGCTATGTAATATGTGCCCTGGGTCACCAATGCGGATTCAGAAGGAGTGCTTAGTCTAAAAGGTAGAGAGGCTGCAAAACAGAGTATCAACAGCAGGAAGATGCTTTTGGAAGTGGGGGAGTATTTGAACCAGTGGGTTGGAAAGAAGAAAGGCCCACAGTGACCAGGAAGGTCAAAGACTGGGATGCAGGTGAAGAGACTCAGCTGTTCGAAGGAAATACTATACAAAATTAAAAGGTGAACAAACATTAAATTGTTTTCAAGCTATTTCATTTACCAAAGTGAAAAGTTTACAATAAAAAGCCCTTCAATTTTTAAAGGTAGAACATTAGAATTTCTGGTTTCTTGAATGTGTGAAGTCCTTCAGAACCCAACCATAGCTTTTACATTTGATTTAATGGGAAAATGTGCTCATTTAGAGCTGTTCCACTTTAAATTGCAATTTTCAGGAAGTTAAAGTGTGGACTTAATGTACTAGGTTAATTTCATATAGATATTCCTCAAATTCATCCCCATTTATTTTTCCCACTATCTGGAAAAGGACGGGGTCTGTAATTGTCACAGGACTTAAGAGCAGGAGTAGGTCATTTGGCCTTTTGAACTTGCTGCAACATTGGGTTCTTGTCCCAATTCCACTTCCCAGTCCAATACCCTTGGTTTCCTTTCTGGTCATAAAATTGAACGCAACCTTGAAGAAATTCAATTACCTAGCTGCCACTGCTTCTGGGGAAGATAACTTCTCAAATGAGACTTTAGAACAATCAATGACAATTCCACAGTTACCATGAATGAAATGAGATTTCAACTACAATGTTGTTTTTATTAATTAGCAAAGTATTCCAAAAAATGAATCAGAATTCCACCAGCTTGTTGTGGGATTTGAACCCATTTCCTCAGATAATTATCCTAGTCTTGAGGATTATGAACACCAGTACAATTGCCACTATATTGCCATCTCTACCAGGTCAGGAAGTGAGATCTGCATGGCTTCACACAATCAGTCTGAGGCTCAACTTGCCAAATTAACGTATTTTCACATTTCATTATAACTGAACCAACTATCCAGGCTTGTTATACTGGTACTTAATTTCAACTCAGCCAAATTGGCTTGGATTCCAGATTATTCATCATCTTTCAATGATCGTACTAACTCTACCAAAAGGTATATAACTGCTTGCATTGTCTATCTGTCAGAACCATTATTGTGGATATTTGGGATCAATTGCAGTTTATGGCAACATGAAGACATTTTGACTAGTTGCACTATTGAAGGTTTATTGAAGAATCCCTTCTGCTCCAGATAGCTTTTGGTTTAGTTGTAATGCTTTAAGTTTTAATCAGAATGAGAAAGTTTAAAACATGGCTCTAGCAAAATGAACAATACCTATTTGATTACATTGATTTAACTAGCAAGATTGACTGCAGGTTGTAATGATACTCTAGAATTATATAATGTAATAAGGAAATAGCTTCCATTTTGGTATTGTTATAAAGCAGAGGCTGACCTCCCCCCTCTGAGAACCGAAAACCAATACACTCAAAGAGGAGTCCCCTACGCTATAATCTGTAGAGAGAGTGAAAAATGCTTAACCTGCTACTCACCAAATTCTAGTTGTTAAATGAAGTACATCCCTGACACTCACTTTAAAATCAACAAGTACCAATTTATTTATCTAGCTCTAACAGTGAGCAAATTAACTAAACTATTAACAAACCAAATAAATCCCTTCCAACTATTCCTGAGTAAAACAAGATTTTAATGGTATGCTGTTCCAATAAATACAAGACCCACTCATATCACAAAAACAGAAGCCGAATTTAGTCCCTCAAAATTATAGCCAGGTCACGTGCCTTCCAGAATGTTATGCGCCTTCTCTGTCGATTCATCTGTCAGGAATGTCTTCTCTCTCATTGGTACTGTTGTTATTTAGATGGTGCTTTCTCTAATACATAGATGACTGAGAGCCAGCGATTTTCTCTGAGAGCTGAGGGCTGTTAGCTCTAGCGGATGGCTGTTAGCTCTCTGTCTTTTTTCAACTACCCCCTTCTTTTATACCCTTGATGACATATTAATATTTCTTAGAATAGGATCGGTTCTATGTTGCCAAAATCATAAGATTTAATAGGGTTTTGGTATCTAAGGGCCTGGTTCAAATTGTTTGGTTAAATTCAAAAGGCTGTTGTCTTTGTTAAAAAAAAAGATTGGCCTGATAACTGTACGGCCTTTCAATACAAATGTTTCAATTCAGGTCCTCTCCTTACTCATAAACTTTGCAGTGGTTTGTCATAGATGTCCATTTTAAATCTCCAAGTCCTGAAAAAGCACCATCTTTAAAAAGGACCATGCAATGCTCCCCTCCCCTAGCATTTTATAAACACCAAATTTTAACTGCCTTCTTCCCAATTTACAATTACTCGATCTAACTTCGCAACAGTACGCAAGACATTTCTTACCTAAAGTGTCATGATTTTTGGGAGGGCTCTTGCGACTCTGCAAAAATTCCTGAACAAATTGAAACTATTTTTTAAAAAAATTCATCAAAAATGAAACAAAGAGAAAAATCTTAAGCAAAGTATTTGCACAACTAAGGACTTCATGTGAAAATTATGTACTTGGAAAAATTCCTGGAAGCCTATGTGTTTTCTCATTTCCCTTCTGAACCCACCTTGCAATGCTATTAAAGTAAAACATTTGACAAGCATATATAATTTCATACATTTATAACCTATAAATGAAGCGGCATCATAATTTAGTGATGTGTGAATCCAGAATATGCCATAAATTTTAATAAGTCTCCAAACCTATAAATATAAGACGATAATCCTTTACATAAGAACAAGAAATAGGACCAGAAGTAGTCTATTCAGCCCCTCAAGCCAGCTATGCCAGTCAATAAGATCACCTTGATGTGCCACAGGTCTCACTTCCTCTTTCATGCCAGCTCATCAAAGCTTTTTAAAGTATTGTGGACTTGAGGGCTATCTACCTCCACTTTAAATACTTACTGCCATCCAGCTTCCACAACTTGCTGGGGTAGAGAATTCCAGACATTCACTGCCCTCAGAAGAAATTCCTCTGTATCACAGCTTTAAATGAGTGTTGCCATGTTCTGTAACTAATTCCTCTAGTTTGAGATTTCCCCACTGCTGGAAACATCTTCCCCACACTATCTTGTTAAATTCTATCAGAATCGGGTATTTTACTAAAAGAATGATTGCTCCTCATTCTCTAAACTCAAATGATTAAAGAGCTAAATAGTTTAACTATTCTTGATAAACCAAGCCCTCCAATCTAGGAATCAACCCAGTGAAACTCTTGAACTGCCTCCAGTGCCTACAGATCTGTTCTTAAATACAGGGATCAAAACTGCACCCAGTACTCCAAGTGCAGTCTCACCATCATCCTGCATTGCGGTGACAGGACATTGCTACTTTGGAATTCCAACCCCTTGCAATGAAGGCCAAAATTCCATTTGCCTTCTTAATCACTTGCAGCACCTGCATGCTAGCTGTTTGTGTTTCATGTATAAGAACTCCAAGATCTATTTGCACTGTATTTTTTTGGGAGTGTCTCTTGATTGAAATAGTAGCTTGCCTTATGATTGTTGAGAGTGTGGTGCTGGAAAAGCACAGCAGGTCAGGCAGCATCCAAGGAGCAGGAGAATCGACGTTTCGGGCTGGACCCCTTCATCAGGAATGAGGCTGGGAGCCTCGGGGTTGAGAGATAAATGGGAGGGGGGTTGGAACTGGGGTGAGGTGGGGGAGGGGAAATGAGAAAACTGGTGAAGTTCACATTGATGCCCTGGGGTTGAAGGGTCCTGAGGTGGAAGATGAGGTGTACTTCCTCCAGGCACCGGGTGGTGAGGGAGTGGTGGTGGAGGAGGCCCAGGACCTTCATGTCCTCAGCAGAGTGGGAGGGAGAGTTGAAACGTTCGGCCACGGTACAGTGAGATTGATTGGTGCGGGTGTCCTGAAGATGTTCTCTAAAGCACTCTGGAAGAAGGCTTCCAGTTCAACCCCAGGTCATCAATGTGCCTTCAACCCCAAGGCATCAAGGTGGTCACTCCTTCACCACCCGAAGAACGCCTTATCTTCCGCCCCGGGCAGGGTGAGGGTCAGAGGCAAGAGCAAAAGTGATTTTCAGAGCCTCTTAATCACCAAGTATTCTTCCAACTGCCTCCAGGTTGGGTCAATTGGAGGACCCCTCAACACAGTAGGTTCATAGCCATGGCTTCCCAAGCGAGGAATAAATCAATAAATCCAATCAAATCTTTGCCATCAACCAGCAAGGTAGGTGGTTGGAGAAAGAGGTGAGTTGAGGTTCTTAAGTGTCTATCAATTGATCACTTAAGGACTTGAATTGCTGACAAGACAAGAATTTTGCCCATGGACCTTTGCTGTCCAGCAGTGAAAAGGAAATATGCTTCATTCTCGGGTCCACTCATTCAACTGTTTTCCCTTCTCGCATTCTCTCCTTTTGCTCCCTTTTTCAGGTCCCTATTTGGTTTGAAGGATAACAGAGTTTAAACCTGTTCTTATGAGGCTCTGAGTGTACTTTCAAGAAAAAAAAAAGATGTTTATTGCACAATAAAAAACTGTATCCCATTAGAAAATAACGATTGAAACAATTTCAGCACGACATCAGAAAAAAAATTTGTCTTTTTCATCTCAGCAATAATCTTACTGACATTCAAATTTCAGTAAAGATCCATTCCTATCTCCTGGCAAAGGTTTCTGGCTCAGCTGCAATTACTTCCTTTTGGAAAATTGCTGCACATACACTCAATGCTATCTTCTTGAAAGAATGTTTCTCCCTCTGACTGTGAAAACAAACTCCTGACTCAGACTATGACTTAGCATGGGATCCTTAAAACCAAGTCTCCAACAGCTTTGTAGGATGACTCTTAAGGAACACTCCCACAGCCTCCTGTTTCTGGAGCTTTCTTCTCACTGACTTGTGAGCATCTCAGGACGATTCCCAGCCATGACTGCTTTGAGATTGTGAAGACCAGCATCTCTGCTGTTATGGGCCTCTGTCCACTGCATGAACCTTGTCTGGATCCTGCTCCCTCTCTGACAGTTAGAGAATTCATCAACAAACATCTCAACAATGCCCTCCCGAGGTAGCTTGCTCGTCACTTAGCAGTAATCACAACTGTTATTATTATGTTGTTATCTACATAGTCACAGATACGTACAGCACGGAAACAAACCCTTTGGTCCAACTCATCCATGCCGACCAGATATTCCAACCTAATCTAGTCCCATTTGCCAGCACTTGGCCCACATCCCTCTAAACACTTCCTATTCAGATACTCATCCAGATGCATTTCAAATATAAGACCATAAGACATAGGAGTGGAAGTAAGGCCATTCAATCATGGCTGATGCGCATTTCAGCTCCACTTACCAGCGTTCTCCCCGTAGCCCTTAATTCCTCGAGACAACAAGAATCTATCAATCTCGGCCTTGAAGACATTTAGCGTCCCGGCTTCCACTGCACTCCGTGGCAATGAATTCCACAGGCCCACCACTCTCTGGCTGAAGAAATATCTCCGCATTTCTGTTCTGAAATGACCCCCTCTAATTCTAAGGCTGTGTACACGGGTCCTAGTCTCCTCGTCTAACAGAAACAATTTCCTAGCATCCACCTTTTCCAAGCCATGTATTATTTTGTACATCTCTATT
>NC_057718.1:104545648-104551224 GCF_004010195.1 Chiloscyllium plagiosum | reverse complement strand
CGGGGCACCGCTCGTCACCGGCTGCCATTCTGAAAAAGAACCTTTTATTCCAACTCTCTGCCTTCTGTTAGACAGCCAATCCTCAGTCCATCCCAGCAGCTCACCTCGAACACCATGGGCCCTCACCTTGCTCAACAGCCTCTCGTGTGGCACCTTATCAAAGGCCTTTTGAAAGTCTAGATATACCACATCCACTGGGTTTCCCTGGTCTAACCTACTTGTTACCTCTTCAAAAAATTCCAACAGGTTTGTCAGGCACGACGTCCCTTTACTAAATCCATGTTGACTTGTTCTAATCAGACTCTGCTCTTCCAAGAATTTAGAAGCCTCATCCTTAATGATGGATTCTAGAATTTTACCAACCACCGAGGTTAAGCTGATTGGCCTATAATTTTCCATCTTTTGCCTTGATCCTTTCTTGAGCAAGGGGGTTACAACAGCCATCTTCCAATCATCCGGGACCTTTCCTGACTCCAGTGACTCTTGAAAGATCTCAACCAATGCCTCTGCTATTTCCTCAGCCACCTCTCTCAGAACTCTAGGGTGTTTCCCATCGGGGCCAGGAGATTTATCAATTTTAAGACTTTTTAACTTTTCTAGCACTATCTCTTTCGTAATGGCAACCATATTCAACTCAGCCCCGTGACACCCTTTAATTTTTGGGATATTATTCATGTCTTCCACTGTGAAAACTGATGCAAAGTACTTGTTAAGTTCTCCTGCTAGTTTCTTATCTCCCATCACTAGGCTTCCTGCATCAGTTTGAAGTGGCCCAATGTCTACTTTTGCCTGTTGTTTGTTTCTTATGTACTGAAAGAAACTTTTACTATTGTTTCTAATATTACTGGCTAGCCTACCTTCATATTTGTTCCTCTCCTTTCTTATTACACTCTTTGTTATCCTCTGTTTGCTTTTGTATCCTTCCCAATGTTCTGATTTCCCACTGTTCTTAGCCACTTTATAGGATCTCTCTTTTTCTTTAATACATTTCCTGACTTCCTTTGTCAGCCAAGGTTGTCTAATCCCTCCCCGGTTAATCTTTCTTTTCTTGGGAATGAACCTCTGTACAGTGTCCTCAATTATACCTACAAACTCCTGCCATTTTTGCTCTACTGTCTTCCCGGTTAGCCTCTGCTTCCAGTCTATTTTAGTCAGTTCCTCTCTTATGCCCTCATAATTACCTTTATTCAACTGTAACACCATTACATCCGATTTTGCCTTCTCCCTTTCAAACTCATAATTCTGCCAGCCTCCACCACTTCCTCTGGCAGCTCAAACCATACATGCACCACTCTGTGAAAATGTTACCTCTCAGGTCCTTTTTAAATCTTTCCCTTCTCACCTTAAACCTATGCCCTCGCCTCCACCACTTCCTCTGGCAGCTCAAACCATACATGCACCACTCTGTGTGAAAATGTTACCTCTCAGGTCCTTTTTAAATCTTTCCCTTCTCACCTTAAACCTATGCCCTCTAGTTCTGCACTACCCAACCTCCAAGGAAAAGACCTTGTCTATTTATCCTATCCATGCCACTCATGATTCTATAAATTTCTGTAAGGTCATCCCTCAGCCTCTGACGCTCCAGGGAAAACAGCCTCAGCCTATTCAGCCTCTCCTTCGAGCACAAACCCTACAAACTTGGCAACGTCCTTGTAAATCTTTTCTGAACTCTTTCAAGTTTCACAACATCCTTCAAATAGCAAGGAGACCAGAATTGCACGCAATATTCCAAAAGTGGTCTAACCAATGTCCTGTACAGCCGCAACATGAACTCCCACCTCCTGTACTCAATACTCTGACCGATAAAGGAAAGCATACCAAACATCTTCTTCACTATCCTATCTACCTGCAAATCCACTTGCAAGGAACTATGAACCTGTACTCCAAGGTCTCTTTGTTCAGCAACACTCCCCATTTACCATTTTTTCAACATGATTTCCTGATGATGACAAAAGCTCAGATTCTTGCAGTAATGAAAACTAAAATGCATTTTTCTTCTACTTTTGAATCCAAATGATTAAATAATAATCAACTTGGATAACACTTTCCCACAGAAAATAAACCAAAAGATATAGGTGAAAGACATTTTCACTTCCCACTATAATTTACTATCTATTTTTGTTTTACTTGTCCAGATTTTATTTGGACGTTGCTGCACATTTACATTAAACAAACAAAATCTTCCCAAACAATTATATTAGACAGGTCCCTTTTGATCACACTTGTTTTTCTCCATATTTGTTCTAAATCATTTTCAAATTCTTTTGTTATGGCAGTTAACTCCACCAAACCAATCTCAGCTTTTTAGGAAAGAAAAATGTTTTTGCCAGCATGGATCACAAAGATTTAAATAACAATCTCTACTAAGTCGTTGGGATATATAGAATTCAAAAGTTGCAGAGCCAACAAAGTCAGAGTTCTCTTATTCTATAGCTAAACATTTCTGCTGAGGTGAATTCAACTCTCATGAAAAGGATGTTGCCAGGTTTGTAGGGTTTGTGCCAGAAGGAGAGGCTGAATTGGTTGATCCCCAATCTCATTCATTCTGCTGGAATAAAACTGAATTAGTTGATGTCATGACTTAGCATAATTCAGTGCTATGAAAATTAGTATTTTCATTAACATAGGTCTCAAGCTGTCAAAGACATTTAGCACTCTGACAATTCAAATTTCATTTTTCTTTAACAAAGCTAAGCCACTGCAGTGCAGAAATTCAAAACTAATTCTGTTAAAATCCACTGATGCCTATATTCTGCACAATCTATTGCATTATCTTCGACACAGGAAAATCCAAACGAGCTGTTAATTGCATTCGCTGGTGCTAGTTGGCTTTCCACAGAAAGGCCCAAATAAGTCTTTTTTGGTGAAGTTTACAACTAAATGGGCTATTTAGTCATAGGGTCAGAGTCTTAGAGATGTACAGCATGGAAACAATCAAAATCAATTAAATGATTTCAAGTCATACAACATGGAAGCAGATCTTTTGGTCCAACTACTCCAGGCTAACCAAACATAACAATCTGACCGGTCTATAGCTGACACATGCCTCCATTTTCTAAACCAGCGCCTAATGTCACTAGTAATCCAGCATTCTGTATGCCTACCAGCCTTACCCTTCACCGTTACAGGAACATACTACCTCATCTCATTGTTAAAGGCTTGTGAATAACCTCCCCCATTCAACTTTTGAAAGTTCCTGTTTGATACTGTCAAAATTGGCTTTATTCCAATTTAGAATTTGAACTTCTTGATCAGTTCTATACTTGTCCATAATTCTACTAGCTTTAAAACATTTATGATCACTTCCCCCAAAGTGCTCTCCCACTGACATCTGTCACTTGCCCTGCTTTATTTCCCAAGAGGTCAAGTATTACTCATTCTCTTGTAGATGTTCTACATATTGAATAACAAAGTTTTCTTGTAAACACTGAACAAATTCCTCTCCATCCAAGCTCCTAATACTATGGCAGTCCCAGTCCATACTGCAAAGTTACAATTCCATACCATTTCAACCCTATTATTCTTACAGATAATTGAGATTTCCTTACATATTTGGTTCCCAATTTCCTGCTGACAACTGGAGTGAATATAGTACAATCCCCACAAAGTGATTATCTCTTTCTTATTTCTCAGTTCCACCCAAATATGTTCACTGAACGATCTCCCAGAAATACCCTCTGTACGTACAGCTGTAATGTTATCCATAGCCCAAACTGCCACTCCACCTCCTCTCTGGCCTCCCTTTCTATCCTTTCAACAGCATCTATACCCTGGAGCACAAGCTGCCAGTCCTGTACACCCCTGGGCCACATTGGTGTAATAGCTATGTTATCCCAGTCCCATGTTCCCAACCATGTCCTGAGTTCATCTGCCTTACCTACCAAGCCTCTTGCATTGAAGTAAATGCAGTTTAATTTATCAGTTTTAACTCATTCTCTACCAGGGTTATGTCTGCTTTGACGATTTGATTCCTGATGAAGAGCTCCTGCCCGAGACGTCCATTTTCCTGCTCTTCAGATGCTGCCTGACCCGCTGTGCAGTTCCAGCACCACTCTAATCTTGACTCTAATCTCTAGCATCTGCAGTCCTAATTTTCACCTATTAGATCACCAACCATGTCTACTCTACCAGCCTCACCCTTTTCTCACAATTGCTTTGGTTCCACCCCTTTTAGTAAATTAAATGAGGAAACTGGAGAACTCAGATTTCTCCAGTTTCCTCATTTCCCCTCCCCCCACCTTGTCTCAGTCAAATCCCCTCGAACTCAGCACCGCCTTCCTAACCTGTAATCATCTTCCTGACCTCTCCGCCCCCACCTCAGTCTGACCTATCACCCTCACCTTGACCTCCCTCCACCTATCGCATTTCCAAAGCCCCTCCCCCAAGTCCCTCCTCCCTACCTTTTATCTTAGCCTGCTGGACACACTTGCCTCATTCCTGAAGAAGGGCTTATGCCCGAAACGTCGATTCTCCTGTTCCTTGGATGCTGCCTGACCTGCTGCGCTTTTCCAGCAACACATTTTCAGCTCTGATCTCCAGCATCTGCAGCCCTCACTTTCTCTCAAAGAATAACAATTAAGCGAGAAAGCTGCAGCATGATAACTTCTTTGGCATAAATTGTCTGCAAGCTAAAATACTAGCTGGGGCTCAAAAATGAACTTTGGTCTTGCACTTTAGATTTTTTTTTAAACTAGTTGTTCTAAATCTACAACGCTAATGTGGAAACATTATATGCATGAGTGTCAGTCACAGGTGTATACAGACTGTTGTTTAATCACCTCATAGGCAGCCAAGCTTGCCTCAGTCATCATGTCACTGTTATCTTCAATACGGAATCCCTGTTCTTTGGCAAAGGCAACTGCTCCTTCTCCAACAAGCATGTTATGTTCACTCTTATCCATCACCATTTGAGCCACTGTCAATGGGGTACCAACACTATTACAAAACATAATGAGAAATGTAAAATACAGTTATAAAAGAAATTTAACACGTTTTTCCATAATTGTTGCATCATTTTTCTTTAGCTGCACAACTTTCAGAAGTGAAAAGTTATAATTGGTGCTGTGTTGTGATGTGATGTGAAATACTGAACATATTTAATTGGCTTGAAGAACTTTTTTGCTCGCACTATATCAAGGCTTGAACCTCTGGGTGAATCAAATCTATGGGAAATGTCAAATATGTGGGGTAATCTGGGGAAATGGGCAAATTAATTCAAATATAGCAACACAAAAAGCAAGCAGTAGAGACAAATTGAAAATAAACGATTCACACTGTGAAAGGATCTAGAAAATAGCATATTCTCATTTAAATACACAAAAATGGGTATTCACCAATTCATTGAATTAGCTGAAAATGTGTTGCTGAAAAAGCGCAGCAGGTCAGGCAGCATCCAAGGAACAGGAGAATCGACATTTCGAGCATAAGCCCTTCTTCAGGAATGAGGCGTGTGCACCAAGCAGGCTAAGATAAAAGATAGGGAGGAGGGACTTGGGGGACGGGCGTTGGAAACGCGATAGGTGGAAGGAGGTTAAGGTGAGGGTGATAGGCCGGAGTGGGGGTGGGGGCTGAGGCAG
>NC_057718.1:104524214-104545375 GCF_004010195.1 Chiloscyllium plagiosum | reverse complement strand
GGGAGGTGTGGGCGCAAGTTTTGCATTTCTTGCGGTTGCAGGGGAAGGTGCCGGGAGTGGAGGTTGGGTTGGTGGGGGGTGTGGACCTGACGAGGGAGTCACGGAGGGAGTGGTCTTTTCGGAATGCTGATAGGGGAGGGGAGGGAAATATATACCTGGTGGTGGGGTCCGTTTGGAAGTGATGGATGATACGATGTAAATGGAGGTTGATGGGGTGGTAGGTGAGGACCAGTGGGTTCTGTCCTGGTTGCGATTGGAGGGGCAGGGCTCAATGGCGGAGGAGCGGGAAGTGGAGATGTGGTGGAGAGCATCGTCGATCATGTCTTAGGGGGAAATTGCGGTCTTTGAAGAAGGATGCCATCTGGGTTGTTCGGTATTGGGACTGGTCCTCCTGGGAGCAGATGCGACGGAGACGAAGGAATTGGGAATATGGGATGGCGTTTTTACAGGGGGACTATACCGGTCTCCCCAATATAGAGGAGGCCACATCGGGTGCAGCGGATGCAGTCAATGATGTGTGTGGAGGTGCAGGACTATACCTGTCTCCCCAATATAGAGGACTACCCCAGCTCAGGACAACACTCTCACAGACCTGCAAAGGAACTCCTTCCTAATTCATTGAATTAATCAACTAAGGGACACAAAGTATCAGACAGTTACACAAGTTTCAAGAGCAATTTCAAAGATCCTTTCCCTACAGGGTTTTAATTGATGATAAGAATCGGCGAATTTGGAAGCTACAACACAAGAGGCCATTCATTCCACCTTACACCATTCCATAACATTACATAGGATATACAAGTCAACAGTTCTGATTAAAATGGAAGCAGCCACGTACAGTGATAAGGACTACAGCTGACAGTCAACACCTACCCAGGCAGGGCTGCGACTGCTCCAAAACGCCCCGGCAGCCCTTCCATGATTGCAGCATCACACTGAACAACTCCAGCTTTGTTTGGGAAGCCCCCACGGCCGACCACAAAGCAGCCAGTCTCTTTGTCATTTTCTAGTTCTGGAAGTTGAAGGAGAAGCAAACTTTAATTTATCAATTTGCTTTACCTCAGTTTGAGATATTACACTGCAATGCTGTTCTAAAATCTGTAACACTTTGGAACGGCCTGGGTGAACAGAAAACGTGGTGGCAACAATAGACTTAAATCAAGATTAGGGGCAGGAGTAGGCCTCTGGGCCTATCAGGTCTTCTCAGCCAATTAATTAGACCTCAAGATGGCCTCAACCCCATTTTGCTGTTTCCACCCTGTATGACTCTTGACTCCCTTGAAAATCAAAATTCTACAACTCAGCCTGACCTAAATTTGATGATGCACTGCTTTCTGAGGGAAAGAGAATGTCAGATGCTAACAACTCTGAGAAAAGAATTTCTCACCTTTCTTAAAAGGGAAATGCTTAAAATGTGCCCCCTGGTTCTCGTCTTGCCCACAAAGGGAAAACATTTTCCTGGTATCCACCCCATCCAGTCTCCTGTTTCAATAAGATAACCACTCATTGTTGTGAATCAAGCCTGCTCACTCTTTCTTCAAAAGTTAGTTCCCCCATTCCCATCTCAGTAATGAGTTACATGAAATTTCTTCGAACTAAATCTAAGGCCGTTATGTCTACTCTCAAATGACGAGATAAAAACTGCAGACAGTACTCCAGATGTCATCTCACAAAGGCTCTGTACAGCTGCAATAAACTGACCCAACATTATAATTAATTTTCCATGGAAGAAACAACATTCCATCTGCCTTCCTAATTATTTGCTGTACTGCATAACCTTTCCTGCTCCAATTACCAGGTCAGTACCTAGGTCATTCTGGACCAAGTTTTACAATCTTTGCCCACATAAACAGCAGGCTGAGGAAGGATCACCCGACCTGAAACGATTACTCTTACTTCTCTCCACAGATACTACCAGACCTGCTGAGCTTCTCCAGCAATTTCTGTTTTGGTTTCTGATTTATAGCATTCGTGGGTTTTGTTTTTTTGCTGCTTTTCTTTTTTCCCTGTCACATTTTTCATATTATACTCTTATCTGCCATATCTTTTGCCCACATACTTAACCTGTCAATATAAGTTTATCCATCCTTGATAACATGCTTCTTGACCCACATTGGAGACATTGACAAATTTAGTTACCTTACATTTTATCTATTTATCCAAGTCAATGATATTGATTGCAAAAAGAATTGAGCAACAGGATCTTCATGGTACTCTCCAAGTCCATGATTTCCAAGCTTAAAACTGATTTATCTCTACTTTATGCTTCCTGTTAGCTTACAAAGCATTTATCCATATTAATATATTAACTCTTGTCTTGTGAAGTAGCCTTATCAAATGCTTTTGGAAATTCAAGTGTGGAACATCTAGAGGTCCCTTTCATCTACCTTTTATCTTCCTTATCTCCCTACCTATTGATGATTAATTCCTCATAGACTTCGAATAAATTCATGAAACACTCAAATATACTTATTAGCAAAAAAAATTGACTTTCCAAACATATACATTTATTGAAAAATACAACAAATAACAAAAAACCTGTATAACAAAGAGAAAAAAACCACAAATTACAATACCACTACTGTCTACGAACTACTAACCTACCCTATAATACAAAACAAACCCTAACACTGCAAAACAACACCAATAAATAAATAAATGACTAATAGATCAAAAAAAAGAAAAGCAAAAGAAAACCCACAAAAAAAACCCACAGAATACAGAACAGCTATGACCGGCACAAAGCTCCCAAACAAAAGAATGTGACCATTGTATATGTACCCGCATGAACTCAGGAGACCCCTCTTCAGGGCCCCAAGGCTTGACAAACCTAACCATCCTGGTTAACCAAATGTCCTAGTTAAGATAGTTGACAAATCTATATTCAAATAACTGAAGTAGAGCTGCCATATCTAATAAAAATGGTCTGTTGTGTGGTGCACCATGTTTGTAAAAACAATCCAAGGGACTGTGCTCCAAAATTAATGTCTGCCATCCCAGCAAGCCCGGCGGGTTCTCAGACACCCAGTTCATCAGAATATTCTTCCGTGCACAGTATGCAAGAATATTAAATAGTTTCTTCCCATGCCCGTCTAAAGATGGTAAATTCAGTAGACCTAAGAGGAGAGATATCAGGTCTACTTTGACTTCAGTCCTCAATACCCTCCCTATCTCTCCCGCCACAGTGCTCCAATAAACATGGAGCCTGTGGCATGTCCAGAAGCAATGGGTAAGAATACCGACACTTTCTCACATTCTCCCATATGGGGTTCTCCCATGTTTCAGAAGAGATCTCCACTCCTAGCTCTTGCTCCCAGACCTCACAAAACCGGTTAATGTCCTGCCAGGCCCAGGTGATAGAGGGCACGAACTGAGAGGGTGCTTGTGGAACATAGCAACAACCTCTCTGTCTCGGGCTTATAGAGCTTAGTGAGAAGCGTGGTCTTCTTCTGGATGAAATCCCTAAACTGAAAACAAAAATGGAAAAGGTCTCTGCTGGGCAGCCAGTACTTGCGGCTCAGTTGCTCGAAAGACATCATTAACCTCCCCCTCAAACAAGTCTCCCAAACTCGCTGCCCATAGTTTGAACCCTGAGTGTATCATCCCTGGTCGGAACTCTGGCATACCAACTATGGGGGTGAGTGGTGAAGTCTTGAAGAAGCAACCCTCACTCTGATGCATCGCCCTCCAAGCCTTGACTGTACTAATGACAATGGGGTTCCGGCAGTGGTCCATAACTGTCCTCATCTTATCCATGAACAACAGGTTAATAAGAGGGCACCTTGCCTGGGAGGCCTCAATATCCAGCCATATTGAGTTTGGATCGTTACCCACCCATCACAGATAAAGGACAGCAGGGAACTCAACTGATTCCTCCTGATGTCTGGGAAATCAACTCCTCCCCCTCCTTGAGGCAACTGCAATTTAATAAGTTTGATGAGGGGCCATCCATGATGCCAGACAAAGAACCAAACTAACCCATGAGTCTCTGCAGCGTTGACCCGGGAAACATTATAGGGAGCATACACATAGGATAAAGCAAACGAGGAAGAACATTCATCTTAATCAGAGATATTCGGCCTAACCACGAAATTGGAAGAGCCTCCCATCTCTGGAGATCTCACCTAATATTGTCGAGCAAGTGAGCAAAGTTAGTCCGAAATAACAGATCAAACTTGGGGGTAATAAAAATGCCTCGGTATTGGAACCCCACCCATGACCACTTAAAAGGGAACCTCGGGCCAGCTTCAATCTTTGGCGCATCCTTGAGGTTACCCACGGGCATAGCCTCTGATTTTGCCAAAGTTGATCTTATATCCTAAAATAGCCCCAAATGAATTGATACATTGTATCAGATGGGGTATGGAGGTCATAGGGTTCGTTGAAAACAGAAGGACATCATCCGCATACAATGTAATCTTGTGTGCCCTCAATCCCACTTCCGGAGCGGTTATGTGGACGTTCTGACGAATAGCCTCTGCCAGCGGCTCTATCACCAACAACAACGGTGAGAGGGGGCAGCCTTGCCGACTGCCCCGACCAATTGTAAAATTCTCAGACTTCACCCCGTTGGTGATGACCGCGGCCAGAGGGTAGTAATATAAAACCTCCACCCACCTAGCAAAGACTCCACCCAACCCAAACTGTTCTTAGACATAAAAGAGATACAGCCATTCCACCCGGTCAAATGCTTTCTCTGCATCTAATGAAATCACCAACCCTTGCTGACATTCAGCAACCTTCTAATATTATTAGAGGACCTATGGCCCCTTATAAAGCCGGTCTGGTCCTCTTTAATATGGGGCAACACCTTTTCCAATGTCAGTGCCAAGATCCTCAGGAAGCTTCTCCTTAAGAATTAAGGAAATATTAGCTTCTCTCAAAGATGGTGGTAGGCATTCATGCATATAGGAGTGATTGTATATCTCCAACATCTGCCCCGACAGAATCCCTATAAACTCCTTATAAAACTCACCCGGGAGACCATCAGGGCCAGTCGCTTTCCCACTCTGAAATTGTCTAGCTGCCTCCTGTATTTCCTGAACTGTCAAGGGGCATTAAGGAGAGAGGCCTGTTCCAAGGTTACCCCTGGGAGGTCCAGGTTCCTAACAAAGGTCTCCATTTTAGCCCTCCTGTCCTCACAACCTTCAGACTGATAGAATTCAGAGTAAAAGCTCCGAAAAGCATCATTAATCTTTTTAGCATCATATGTAAGGACTGCGGCGCTGTCTCTGATTGCAGTAATGGATTGGGGAGCACCCATTTTCTTAGTCAGGTTGCTAAATACTTCCCTGGCCTATCTCCATATTTGAACAGCCTTTGTCTAACAAAAGCGAGTTCTTTCTTTGCAGTTTGTGTCAGTATTGAATTCAAGGTAGCCCTGAGGGCCATGATCCGCTGTAGCTTAGTCACCCGAAGACCATTAAAAATGTGCTGTCTTGGGGGCTTTCAACTGCGACTCAAGTAGACGCTGCTGTTCCTCCTTCTGTCCGTTCCAGCCAGCTGAATATGAAGTAGCTAATCCCAATTCCGGAGCGGTTATGTGGACGTTCTGATGAATGGCGTCTGCCAGCGGTTCTATCACCAACGTAAACAACAACGGAGAGGGGACAGCCTTGTAGACTACCCTGACCAATTGTAAAATTCCCAGACTTCACCCCGTTGGTGATGACCACAAAGGCCTTCGCAGTCTCCTATAGCATAGACTGACTACTAGCCATGCCTGAGTTGATAGTCAAGAATTCCTGAAACACCTTGAAAAAGTATTCCACACATTTGGAATCCTTAAGGAGAAAAGGGTTTAGACACCAGTGCCGCAAACCTAGCCCCTCACTCTTGGCTTTAACCTCCAGTATACCGCTGTGTGATCAGAGATAGTCCAGAGGATATGGGTCATCCTGTCTTGGGGGTGCCATTTTTATTTCAAATAGTATCTTTTCCCTGGTGACAGCAATTGTTTTAATTTCCTCCCTGTCATTCATGTCCTTATTTACAGGTGCAAAGTAACTGTTCCATACACCACCATTTCCTTGTGAACCATTATCTATTTATCAAACTTATTTGTTCAAGAGCTGACACTAACATTTGTTCCACTTGTCCTATTTAAATACTTAAAGTCATAGTATTATATAGGACAGAAACAGAGCCTTCACTCCAACTCATATCACGCCAACCTGATATCCCAGAGTGATCCAATCCCACTTGCCAACATTTAGACCATATCCCTTTAAAGCCTTGCTTTCATGGATCCCTCCAAAAGCCTTTTAAATCTTGTAATTATACCTACCTTCACCACCTCTGCGTGAAAACATTGCCCCTCAGCTTCCTTTTAAATCTTTCCTCTCTCACCTTAAACCTCTATCCTCTAGTTTTGGACTCTCCTACTCCAGGGGAAACGACCATGTCTATTTATCCTATCCATGCCCCTCATGATTTTATAAACCTCTATAAAGTCACCCCTCAGCCTCCAACCCTCCAGGGAAAACAGCCCCAGCCTATTCAGCCTCCCCCCATAGCTCAAATCCTCCAACCCTGGCAACATCCTTGTAAATCTTTTCTGAACCCTTTCAAGTTATCATCTGTGCAATAGCAGAGAGACCAGAATTGAAATCACCTTTCACATGACAAGCCAGCTCACTCACATATTCTACTAAACCGCTCTTCATATTTTAACCATTCTTTCCTGGTTCTTAAAACTTGGCCAATCTTCAGCCCTACAACTGAACACAGTAAAGTCTTCCTTTCAATTCAACACTAGCCAAGATGGAGGATAGGAAAAAAATGTGGCTTTAAACAGTTACTCCTTTTTTGGATGTGTTGTCAGCATTGGGGTGATTTCCTTGAATTCTAGTAGCATTAATTTCTGTTTTCTAAGCTGTTGCACTGTTTTGGAACTTTCAAGAAAAAAATATCAAAACAACAGCACTTTAAAAAGGAAGACAGGCAAAGGCAGTGACCACATGGGAAGTGAATCAAACAGAAACAAACCTGCACTGCGGTCTGACCTAGCAGTGAATCTGCACAGCTAACTGTTCTGCTGTTTGATTTTAAGTGAGTATGGACATTTGATTTCATCTAAGAAAAATGATGAACAGAGAAATTCACAGATGACCTTAGAGAAACCCGTGTGGGAGAGCTCACAGCATGGGAAGATTTGAACTAGTTTGGGGAGGGTGGAGGCACTGGTTGGGAATTAGGGAGACAGTGAGGAAATATCAGTCTGAGATTGGTACAGCCGGGAAAAAGATCAAGTCAAATAATCAATGCGGGTAGAAATAAAGCAGAGAGTGAAATCAGACAGATAAATTAAACTGCATTTACTTCAATGCTAGAGGCCTGACGGCTAAGGCAGATGAACTCAGGGCACAGTTGGGAACATGGAACTGGAATATCATAGCAATTAGAGAGACGTGGCTTAGTGATGGACAGGACTGGCAGCTTAATGCTGTAGGGTATAAATGCTATACAAAGGATCGAAAGCTGGGAGGGGAGGGCACAAGAGGAGGGGGAGTGGTGTTTTTGATAAGGATAACATTGTGGCTGTACTTAAGGAAGATATTCCTGGGAATACATCCAGGGAAGGTATTTGGATGGAACTGAGAAATAACAAGTGAATGATCACCTTATTGGGATTGTACTTTCAACCTCCCCAGTAGTCAGGAGGAAATTGACAAACAAATTTGTAAGGAGATCTCAGTTATCTGCAAGAATAATACGGTGGTTGGCGGATTTTAATTTCCAAATATAGATTGGGACTGCCATAGTGTTCGGGGCTTGGATGGAGAGGAATTTGTCAAGGGTGTACAAAAAATTTCCTGATTCACTGCCTGGCTATACCTACTAGAGTAGGTACAAACCTTGACCTACTCTTGGGAAATAAGGCAGGGCAGATGACTGAGCTGTCAGTGGAGAACTTTGGACTAGTGGCCATAATTCTATTAGTTTTAAAATAGTGAGTGAAAAGGATAGACCGGATAAAAAGTTATGCTCCAAATTGGAGGAAGGCCAATTTTGATGGTATTCAAAAGTTGATGATGGGCAGACATCAGCTGAAAAGTGGGAAGCCTTCAAAAATTAGCTAACGAGAGTTCAGAGATAGTATGTTCCTGTTAGTGTGAAGGGCAAGGCTGGTAGGTGTAGAGAATGCTGGATAACTAGATTTTTGTCTCGAAAATCAAGAACGAACATGTCATGTATAGATAGCAGAGATCAAGTGAATCCCAAGAAGAGTATAAAGGCAGTAGGGGTATGATTTAGATTAGATTACAGATTAGATTACAGTGTGGAAACAGGCCCTTCGGCCCAACAAGTCCACACCGACCCGCCGAAGCGCAACCCACCCAGACCCATTCCCCTACATTTACCTCTTCACCTAACACTACGGGCAATTTAGCATAGCCAATTCACCTGACCTGCACATCTTTGGACTGTGGGAGGAAACCGGAGTACCCGGAGGAAACCCACGCAGACACGGGGAGAACGCGCAAACTCCACACAGTCAGTCGCCTGAGGCGGGAATTGAACCCGGGTCTCTGGTGCTGTGAGGCAGCAGTGCTAACCACTGTGCCACCGTGCCGCCCCGAATGCTAAAGAGAGAAATCAGGAGGGCAAAAAGGAGGCAGGAGATAGATTTGGCAGATAAGGTTAAGGAGCATCTAAAGGGATTCTGCAAATACATTGAGGACAAAAGGGTAACGAGGGAGAGGATAGACCCCTCAAACATCAGCAAGGCAGCCTATGTGTGGAACTGCAGGAGATGGAGAAGATACTAAATGCTTATTTTGCAACAGTGTTGAATTGAATTGAATTGAATTTATTGTCACGTGTACCAAGGCACAGTGAAAAGCTTTGTCTTGCAAGCAATACAGGCAGATCATAGAGTTAAGTAGTATGGATAAGTAAATAATAGGTAAACAGCAGCAAAACAAAAACAGAGGTAGAGGCAAATGCTAAGATTTGCGAGTCCATTCAGTATCCTAACAACAGTAGGGCAGAAACTGTTGCAAAACCACATGGTGCATGTGTTCAGGCTTCTGTATCTTCTCCCTGATGGTAGAGGTTGTAGAAGAACATTGCCAGGGTGGGATGGATCTTTGAGAATGCTGGCGGCCTTTCCTTGACATCGGGCCTGGTAGATGGATTCTATAGATGGGAGGTTGGCCTTTGTGATTGTCTGGGCTGAGTTCACCACTCTCTGTAACCATCTCTGATCTTGAATGGTACAGATGCCATACCAAGTAGTAATACATCCAGACAGAATGCTCTCAATGGTACACCTATAAAAGTTGGCAAGGGTATTCACCACTACGCCAAATTCTCTCAGCTGCCTGAGGAAGAGACGACGTTATTGGGCCTTTTTAACCAGTGCATCCCCATTAAGAGGCCAAGAAAGCTTCTTGTATTTATTGTGGAGAAGGATATGGAAGATATAGAATATGGGGAAATAAATAGCGATATCTTGAAAAATATTCATATTACAGTGGAAGTGGTGATGGACGGTTTAAAATGCATAGAGATGAATAACTTCACGGGACCTGCTCAGGTGTATCCTAGAACTCAGAGACGATAGGGAAGAGATGCTGGGCCCCTTGCTGAGGTACTTGTATCATCGATAGCCACAGGTGAGGTGCCAGAAGACTGGAGGTTGGCTAGTGTCGTGCCAGTACTTAAGAAAGGTGGTCAGGAAAAACCAACGAACTATAGACCAGTGAGCCTGACATCGGTGGTGGGCAAATTGTTGGAGGGAATCCTGAGGGACAGGATTTACATGTATTTGGAAAAGCAAGGACTGATTAGGGATATAAAGTTAAAAATTGCACAACACCAGGTTATAGTCGAACAGGTTTATTTGGAAGCACTAGCTTTCAGCGCACTGCTCCTTCATCAGGTGGTTGTGGATAAGGAGCAGCGCTCTGAAAGCTAGTGCTTCCAAATAAACCTATTGGACTATAACCTCGTGTTGTGTGATTTTTAACTTAGCACATCTCAGTCCAACACCGGTGTCTCTAAATCATGATTAGGAATAGTCAGCATGGCTTTGTGCATGGGAAAGCATGTCTCACAAACTCGAGTTTTTTTGAAATAGCATAGAACATAACAGTGCAGTACAGGCCCTTCAGCCCTCGATGTTGCGCCGTCCTTGGAACCAATCTGAAGCCCATCTAACCTACACTATTCCATTCTTGTCCATATCCCTATCCAATGACTATTTAAATGCCTGTAAAGTTGGTGAGTCTGTAACTGTTGCAGACAGTGCGTTCCATGCCTTGACTGCTCTGAGTAAAGAAACTACCTCCGATATCTGTCCTATATCTATCACACCCCAATTTAAAGCTATGTCCCCTCATACTAGCCATCACCATGAGGAAAAAGGCTCTCACTGTCCACCCGATTGAACCCTCTGATCATCTTGTATGTCTCAATGAAGTCACCTCTCAACCACCTCTCTAACAAAGAGGATTGATGAGGGCAGACTGGTTAACATGATCTATATGGATGTCAGTACGGTGTTTGACAAGGTTTCTCATCATAGACAGGTTAGCAAGGTTAGATCTCATGGAATACAGGGAGAACTAGCCATTTGGATACAGAACTAGGTCCAAGGTAGAAGACAGAGAGTGGTGACGGAGGGTTACTTTTCAGACTGGAGGCCTGTGGTCAGCAGTGTGCCACAAGGATCGGTGCTGGGTCCACTGCTTTTCATTTATATAATATGATTTGGATATGAATTTCGGAGGTATGGTTACGACATTTGCAGATGACACCAAAATTGGAGGCTGGTGGACAGCGAAGGCCACCTCAGAGTACAATGGGACCTTGAATAGATGGGCCAATGGGCCAAGGAGTGGCAAATGGAGTTTACTTTAGATAAATGTGAGGTGCTGCATTTTGGAAACACAAATCAGGGCAGGACTGAAACGTTTAATGGTAAAGTCCTGGGGAGTGTCGCTGAACAAAGATCTTGGTTTCTAATTCTTTGAAAGTAGAGTCACAGGTAGATAGGATAGTGAAGGCGGCATTTGGTATGCTGAGCACCTCACTCTACCACAAACCCATGGATAACCTCACGATGCTGCATTTCTCCAGTTTCCACCTGAAATATATTAAAACAACCATCTCCTATGGACCAGCCCTACACACGCACAGGATCTGTTTCAATGAAGAGGAACATGATGGGCACCTGGAAGTACTCAAGGACACCCTCATAAAAACAGGGTATGCTGCTCAACTCATCAGCCGCTGGTTCCAATGTGCAACAGCAAGAAACCGTAATGACCTCCTCAAGAGACAGACACTAGCTGCAACCGACAGGGTACCCTTCATTGTTCAGTACTTCCCAGAAGCCGAAAAACTCTGCCATGTTCTTCGCAGACTGCAACACATTATCAATGCAGGATGAGCACCTCGCCAAGACCTTGCCCACACCTCCACTTCTCACCATTAAACAAACCACCAAATCTCAAACAGATCATTGTTCGCAGCAAACTGCCAGGCTTTCAGGACAACACCATACAACCCTGTCACGGTAGACCCCTCAAGACGTGTCAGTGTGTCGACACAGATACCACCAATACAAGTGAGCACACCAACCACCATGTACGTGGCAGGTACTCATGCGACTCAGCCAACGTTGTCTATCTCATACGCTGTAGGCAAGGATGCCCTGAGGCATGGTACATTGGTGAGACCAAGCAGAGGCTATGGCAACAGATGAATGGACACTGCACAACAATCAACAGACAGAAGTGTTCCCTCCCAGTTGAAGAGTACTTCAGCGGTCCAGGACACTCTACCTACGAGTGACCATCCTCCAAAGTGGACTTCCGGACAGGCACCAATGTAAAGTGGCTGAGCAGAGGCTAATAGCCAAGTTTGGTACCCATGGGGATGGCTTCAAGTCACACGACAGGTGACACTGCACTACACACACAAACTCCAACAGACCCATACTCATTCAGACCCTCTCTTATGCGTTCACACATACACTCACACACGCACCCGCTCACAGACTTATACCCCTTTACACTTGCGCGCGGGCACACACACACACTCACAGACACTCATAACCACCCCCAACATACACACCCACAAGTTTGAGGGGTGAATTTGTACTTGCAGAATTACTTTTCATTTTGCTCAAAAACTGTATGAATCCATGTAAGATTCTGTAAATCGTTTTTTTAAGATTAGAATCAGTCTGAATGTTAGGGCACAGACAGTCTCACACATGGCACCTCACACCTTCAATGTATTATCTGGGCCAGCATGGCAACCATTGCTAAAGTTAACTTGAGAATGTAATTTTTAAAAGTTCTGCAATTTACTATGAAAGAACTGAAACCACCATGGTCATTCTAAAAGATGAGACTTAAACAATCCAGGTGTTTTTCAATACATAATTACAATTACATCACACTGTAAACTTTTGCTATAAATTCTGCATCTTAGGATCTTATACTCCACAACCACCTGATGAAGGAGCAGTGCTCCAAAAGCTAGTGCTTCCAAATAAACCTGTTCGACTATCACCTGGTGTTATATGATAGATAACTTTGGTATGCTTGCCATTATTGGTCAGTGCATTAAGTATACGAGTGGAGGGGTCATATTGTGGCTGTACAGGACACTTTTGGAATACTGCATTCAATTCTAGTCTCCTTGCTATAGGAAGGATGTTGTGAAACCTGAAATAGTTCAGAAAAGATTTACAGGGATGTTGCCATGGTTTCAGCTAAAGGGAGAGGCTGAATAGGCTGGGGCTATTTACCTGAAAAGTCAGAGGCCGAGGGGGTGACTTTATTGAGGTTGATAAAATGACTGAGCAGCACTCCAAAAGCTGGTGCTTCCAAATAAACCTGTTGGACTGTAACCTGTTGTGTGATTTTTAACTTTGTACACCCTAATCCAACACCGGCATCTCCAAATCATATACAATCATGAAGGGCATGGATAAGGTAAACAGATAAAATCTTTTCCCTGGGGTAGGGAAAGTGGGAAGTTTAAAGTGAGAGGGGAAAGATTTAAAGGGTTCCCAAGGGGCAAGTTTTTCACAGAGAGGGTGTTGTATGCATGGAATGAGCTGCCAAAGGAAGTGGTAGAGGCTGGTACAAGTACAACATTTAAAAGACATCTGGATGGGTACATGAATAAGAAAGGTTTAGAGGGACATGGGCCAAGTGTTGGCAAATTGGCCTAGATTAATTTCAGATATCTAGTTAGCATGGATAAGTTGGACCGAAGGGCCTGTTTCCTTGCTATACATCTGTGACTGTATGACTATTCTTAGCTTCATTATTCAGCTTTAGATGAATAACCTTCTCAAACAAACAGTCTTTATTTCTCACAAGAATTAATCATTTTTGACAGTTATTAAATAGCTCCTTACAATCTGCCATTGCAACTCCACTGTTCTAGCTTTTTAACCTAGTTTCCCAGTTCAATTAAGTTAGCTCTGCTTTCATATCCTATAGAGATATTTATTCAGGCTTGTAAGACCAGTCAGAGATCCAGGCTTCTTCCTTTCAAATGGAATGTGAAATTCTAGAACGTCATGATTGCTGTCACCTGGCAGCTTTTATAGCACGATCCTGTCTCACTGCTTGTAATAAGGTGAAGGACAGCCTGCTCCGTGGGTGGGTTTCAAATATACTGCTTTCAGAAACTATCTTGAATACACAAACATTTTCCAGTTTTGCTTGGCCAATCTCATTCAGTGAATCGACTTATAGATCAAAGTTATCCACGATTCCTGCAGGACGTTTCTTACCTCTCTATTTATCTGTACCCATATATTCCACCCTACTGCATAACTACTGTTCGAGTGCCTCTAAACTATTCCCACAAGGGACCTCTTACCATTTCTGTTTCTGATGTTTACCTCACACTTTACTCTTTCGAATCAGTCATTTCTCACATTTTGGGTACTGTGCACAGTACTGGTCACATTAAACCAAAAGGTAAACACAAGAGAAGAGTTTCAGATAAGGTTTACCAGACGAACACATAGAATGGGCAGTTGTCTTATGACAATCGGTTGGAGAGGCTAGGCCCATATCCATTGGAGTTTAGAGAAGTCAGAGGTGATTGAACTGAAATGTACAAGATCTTTAGGAGCCTTGAGGGGGTGGAAGTGGGGAAGATACTTCCTCTTGCGGAAGCAGCTAGAACTAGGGCTCACTGACATAAGGGGGTCATGCACATAATAGAGAGATAAGGAGAATTTCTTTCCTCCCGGGGAGTTGAGTGCCTTTGGAACTCTCCCGCAAAAAGCAGTTGAAGCACAGTCTTTGAGTACTTTTAAAGTGAGGTGGATGGAATCTTGAAAAGCAAAGAGTGAAAGCTTACAGGAGTAGGGGTGTTGTAGATGAATTGGATCAGCCATAATTTTTGAGTGGCAGAACAGGCTGGAGGAGCCAACTAGCCCATTCCTGCTCAAACTTCATACATTGATATGGGTTTAGATACTAACTTCTATCAGTACTCATCATTCACCCATTTTGTGACAAATGTTGATTCATCATTTTTTGGGAGGGAAATCTGCTGTCGTTACCCAGTCTGACCTGGATGTGGCTCCCGACCCACACTAAATTATGACAAACACTTTTCAGCAAACTAATTCTGTGGAATCCTCCCTATAAGCGAACAAGAAAAAAAAACAAATTCATTATAATGTTCTTATGTAGTGTTATTTGGAAGATAGCTTTACATCACTGCAACCTCTGGAATACTGGGCAAGGCAGAGATTTGAAATGTGAGATCCAGCAGATGAATGAACCTGTTTTCCTGCTGAATTTTGGGGGTCAGAGCTCAGGAAACATTCTTAGAATTGCTCACAAAACTAGCTGACCACTGCCATCTACAGGAACAAGTGTTTTTTATTCAGTCATGCAATGTGGGTTGGGTCAGCATTACTGCTCATCTCCAAGTGTCCTTAAAGTGTTTGTGATGAACTGTCTTTTTCAACACAATGCAGTGGCTTTCTCGGACATGTTGGAAACCAGTTCAAAACAGACCACAATATGGTGGATATGGAGCCACATTTAGGCCAAGTTTGGCAAGCAGAACAGATTTACTTTTCTTTCTGCTCATTTTCCTTCAGAGTTTCTGCAATGTGTGGTTGGCCACCCTTGAGCATAGCTGATATATTTTTCTCCCCCGAAAGCTTGATCCCCGTTGAGAAAGTCAATAGCCTTAAAACTTGTCCTTAAACATTTAGACTAAATGTAACACTGAATTATAGAACAGATTTGCTACAAAGTAGGAAATAAACAAGACAGGCAAGGAGGCATCAGGCCACAAAAAGGGGGAACCTAGGATATGCAGAATATCACATTCATGGCTGTTTTTGGAGGGGGAGGGGGTTGAGAGAGGGAAACAGAGAGAGGTGGAGACAGACAGAGACATTCTGATGATTGAGTAGCCATTACTGGCTATATGAAATACAAACTCTGTAAAAGGTAATATTGATGAAGCTTTAACTTACTTACTGTTCTTAGAGACCATGACTACCCCACTATCAATTCTAAACAGTCAGATCCTGTCTTATTTGAATTTGAATCACAACTCTGAAATGAAAGCATGTTTAATTCAAGACTAAAATGAATCATTTATAATACAATCTTATTGTAACATTTCAGCCTCAGGTACAGAAGAAGACCATAAGACAGAGTGGAAGTAAGGTCATTCGGCCCATCGAGTCCACTCCGCCATTTAATCATGGCTGATGGGCATTTCAACTCCACTTACCTGCATTCTCCCCGTAGCCCTTAATTCCTTACGACATCAAGAATTTATCAATCTCTGCCTTGAAGACATTTAGCGTCCTGGCCTCCACTGCACTCCGTGGCAATGAATTCCACAGGTCCACCACTCTCTGGCTGAAGAAATGTCCTGCATTCCTGTTCTGAATTGACCCCCTCTAATTTTAAGGCTGTGCCCCCGGGTCCGAGTATCCCCGCCGAACAGAAACAATTTCTTAGCGTCCACCCTTTCCAAGTTTCTATTAGATCTCCCCTTGATCTTCTAAACTCCAATGAGTACAATCCCAGGATCCTCAGCCTTCCTTGTATGTTAGACCTACCATTCCAGGGATCATCCGTGTGAATCTCCGCTGGACACGTTCCAGTGCTAGTATGTCTCTCCTGAGGTGTGGGGCCCAAATGGGACACAGTACTCCAAATGGTGCCTAACCAGAGCTTAATAAAGTCTCAGTAGCACATGGCTGCTTTTATATTCCAACTCTCTTGAGATAAATGACAACATTGCATTCGCTTTCTTAATCACGGATTCAACCTGCATGTTTACCTTTAGAGAATCCTCGACTAGCACTCCCAGATCCCTTTGTACTTTGGCTTTATGAATTTTCTCACCGTTTAGAAAGTAGTCCATGCTTGTATTCTTTTTTCCAAAGTGCAAGACCTTGCATTTGCTCACATTGAACTTCATCAGTCATTTCCTGGACCACTCTCCCACACTGTCTCGATCCTTCTGCAGCCTCCCCACTTCCTCAGTACTACCTGCCTGTCCACCTATCTTCATATCATCGGCAAACTTCGCTAGAATGACCCCAGTCCCTTCATCCAGATCATTAATATATAACATGAACAGCTGCGGTCCCAACACTGAACCCTGTGGGACATCACTTGTCACTAGCTGCCATTCCGAAAAAGAACCTCTTATCCCAATTCTCTGTCTTCTGTCAGACAGCCAATCCTCAATCCATGTCAGTCGCTCACCTCGAACACCATGGGCCCTCAACTTACTCAACAGCCCCCCCGTGCGGCACCTTATCAAAGGCCTTTTGGAAGTCTAGATAGACCACATCCACTGGGTTCCCCTGGTCTAACCTACTTGTCACCTCTTCAAAGAATTCTAACAGGTTTGTCAGGCACGACCTCCCCTTACTAAATCCATGTTGACTTGTTCTAATCCGACCCTGCTCTTCCAAGAATTTAGAAACCTCATCCTTAACGATGGATTCTAGAATTTTACCAACAACCGAGGTTAGGCTAATTGGCCTATAATATCCCAACTTTTGTCTTGATCCTTTCTTGAACAATGGGGTTACAACAGCGATCTTCCAATCATCCGGGACTTTGCCTGACTCCAGTCACTTTTGAATGATTCTGTGTTTAAGATAAAAAGCAGGAGTCTGCTCATAGTTTAAAAATTACTCTAAACCTAACATTGAAGAGATTCGACACAATCTGTCAGGAAGCCATTTTATGGTCAGAGTTTGTCCTCCTTGCTAAGAAGCCATTTTGTAAAACAATGGTATCTGATACGCGAGCTGTGCAAGGTTACCTTATGACGTCTCCGACTTAGTTTAGAGTGGCACTTCTCTAATGACACGAACTTATCTTGCCAATAAGCACCTGACTTGGCTGGATTTGTTTTTTCCAGCTGCTGGATAGCTCAGGACCTGTAGGAGTGATCAGTTAAGTGCACACAGACCTGTCAATTAACTCATCTTCCTTATGAATTATTGCCTTTCCACTGTTACCTGTCTAATTAAAAACATGCAGTGTTTTTGTAAACTTTTGGAAAGGAAACCTGTGTGACAGGAGAGAGTAGCCTGCAAGGATTCTTAAAGGAAGAGCTGCTACCCTACTCTCTGAAGATTTTAGAACCTTAGCTAACCTGTCTTAAAGGTATCAGTGTTATGTTGTAACAGTGATGCTATTGGTAAATAAAGGGGATGACTAAAATTATACTAAATTGTCTGCAAGATGTTTTCTACTCCAGACTACCCAAAGACTACGATCTCCAGGATGAACCAAGAGGGACTTACAGGTAGAGTGCATTCGGGATTCCGTGGACCGTCTCAAATCTGAACTTTAACACCGTAGTAACCTCTCTCTGTCTCAAATACACTCAATGACTTGGCTTCCACAGCCTTCTTCGACAATGAGTTCCACAGATTAACCCCTCTCTAGCTGAAGAAAATTCTCATCTCAGTTCTAAAGGGTCATCCCTTCATTCTGGGCATTTGCTGTCAGGTCTTAATCTCCCCGATGAGTGGATACATCTTCTGGATTTTAATTCTATCCAGGCCTCTCAATACTTGGTCAATTTCAATGAGATCCTCCCACATACTTCTAAACTCCGTCAAGTAGAGAGCCAGAGTCCTTAACCACCTCTCATATGACAAGCACTTTAGCCCCAAGATCACTCTTGACACCCTCTAATGCCAGCACATCCTTCCTGAGATGGCCTAATTCTGCTCCTTTATCTTATGGTCTTCCCTTCAGACACCTCCCCACTTCCAATTATGCTGTATATCAGTCTCTCGAACAAAGGATCTTTCCACCTGGTCTTGGGCCTTCCTCCTCTTCATCATGGCAATCCCAAATTCAACAGTCAACATACTGCATTTCCCCACCTTCGCTCTCCCTCCAGCAGGGGACCACACTATTTCAACCTCCTCTTCTCTACTTTCTTTGACGTTGTTACAATCTTCACGGACCCTGACTTACAAGCCCCTGATCTTGATTGCTTCACACATCCACCTCAGACTGTGCATCTCCTCAATACCCAGCTGTTGGATACTCTCTCTTCCTGATGTTGCCCAGGTCTCTGCACAGCCGAACAAGGCCACTCCCGTAGATTCAGTGATACTTTCCAATCACGAGATGCCACTATCATTCGTCCAAACCATCCACCAGTGACCTCCTGGCGTTTACTTTCTCCAAATCTCCACACACTCTTTAGACTCAAATTGGAAGCCCATAAATTGGATGCATTTCTGTCATGAAGGATATGATTAACCCAATAGTTTGATATGACAACATAGCTTTGTAATTGCCATGACTGATTGTTTTTATTCATTCATTAATGGACTGTGGGTATTGTTGACGAGACAGTATTTATTGCCTGTCCCTAATTTGGCCTGAAAGCAGTTAAGAGTCAACAGCATAGGCTGTGGGTCTGGAGTCTCATATCGAGCAGACCAGTTTAGGATGGCACATTTCCTTCCCACAAGGACATTTGTGAACCAGGTGGGCTTTTCTGACAATTGATTCATGGTCATCATTACACCCCTCATTTGAGATTTACTCTTTGTTGAATTCAAATTGCATCATTTACTGTGGTGAGATTTTAACCTGGATCTCAGAACGTTATCTGGATTAACAGTCCAGCGATATTACCATTAGGCCATTGCCTCCCCCAAATGTCATATTTTGAATAAAAAGTTAACTTAAAATCTACAGATGTCTCGGTCAGATTCTGAAATCCTGTCTCAGGATGACAAGTCCTGATATTGGAAATCATCAATCCAGTCATGTAACTCACCCTGTTCATATGTTTCACAGGATATAGTGCTATCTGCAGCAAGAGATACAGCCAAGTCCAAGGATGTATTGATAGATTTGCCAGCAGTGACTTAGACCACCTGCATTTCTGTTGAGCTGTGAACACTGCATATGGATCTCAAATCTCATGATTATAAACAAACACTTCATTTCGAACTTCTCCCTCTCTCAATTCTGCTGCTAACTTGATTCAGCTTGATGCCTTCACATGGGACTGGAAAATTGAAAAGTTTATTTTGTACTAGAACATAACGCATCACAAAACTCAGAGCCTAATGTCCAGGCGAGTCAACCACAGTTGGACTTGATCCATCTCATGCCGTTAAACTTTGCATTCTGTCTGTACAGTACATTACCGTAGCAATTGCAAAAGTACATGATTGCTGAAAAGTATTTCCATATATCCCAAAATCACAAACAGAACAATAAAATAAAAGTAATTCTTTTCCACAAGATTATGAACACAATTTGGAAGAGTGACATTAAACAAAACTTTTTAAACCCTTATATAAGCTAATAAAATGACGAGGACACATACAAAGTGAAACATTAAAGGTGCTTCCCGTAGGGTAAGGGAATCCAAAACCGGAGGGCATAGGTTGAAAGTGAGAAGGGAAAGCTTTAAAAGGGACCCAAGGGGCAACCTTTTCATATAGACGGCAATGCACATATGAAATAAGCTGCCAAAGGAAGTAGTGGAGGCTGATACAATTATAATATTTAAAAGGCATCTGGATGGATGCATGAATAGTAAAGATTTAGAGGAATATGGGCAATGCAGGCAAATGAAACCAGATTACTTTGGGATTCCTGGTTAGCATGGACAAGTTGGATCGAAAGGTCTGTTTCTATGTTATTTAACTCTTATGAATCTATAAAAGCAAATGCATTGAGGGTCGGTGCTGAGGGAGCGCCGCACTGTCGGAGGGTCGGTGCTGAGGGAGCGCCGCACTGTCGGAGGGTCATTCTTTGAGACGTGAGGAGTTGCTGTAGTAGATGTGAAGGTTCGCACTCCCACCACGGGAGATACATCACCTGTTATAGCCTCCTGTACGGCGGCCGAGGCCCCGCTGCCCACCTCTAACAGCCGCCGGGCCTTGTCCACCGCCGGCATCGAAAAGGCCCAGGTGCCCACCGCCGCCGCCATGGCAACCCAGCTTACCGACCAATCACATTACAACAATTACACAGGGGGCGGAGAATTTTAAATCATACCGGAAGTAGTCGAACTGAGAAAAGACTTTCAATATTGTTCCGAAAGATTGAACCCACCCTCAGGGTCAGGGACACGGTCACCGCCCACCACCCACACGGGCAGTGCACAAAGCCGATTGGACAGATTATCCGTCCATCAAAGATCGATGACGGAGCCCGCCTCCTTACTGTCAATCACTGGCGTCATGAGCACGAATTCCGAAACCGCACGTCAATGACACGAGACCCGCCCACCGCACGTCAATCACACGAGACCCGCCCACCGCACGTCAATCACAATCCGTCATCGGGTGCCCGGGCAGGCCCATCGGAAGCGGTATGTCACGTGGGAACGGCGCGCCCTGTGGAGCGGGAGCGAGCGGACGGTGATTTCCGGCGTCGGGAGGCGGGTGGAAAGTTTCGCTGAGACAGCGGCGGCGGAGGCTCGGGAGCGGACCATGGACAGTCAGGGCAGGAAGGTGGTGGTCTGCGATAACGGCACTGGGGTAAGTGCTGGCTCATCCGCCCGGCCGCCCTGTGGGGCTGCGATCAGGAAGTGAGGCGCTGTCTGGGAGTGGGGGAGGGGGGTGGTGTCTGACCCATTTCCGTAATGTCCCTCCCCCACCTCACCCCCCCCCTCCCCCATCTCACCCCCCC